>NW_027597785.1:0-65952 GCF_964194155.1 Cetorhinus maximus | reverse complement strand
TCTGTCTGTCTTTCTCTCTCTCTCTCTGTCTGTCTTTCTCTCTCTCTCTTTGTCTCTCTCTCTCTCTTTGTCTCTCTCTCTCTCTTTGTCTCTCTCTCCGGATCTCTGAACCTGTCTCCCTCAAGCTTCTACCAAACTTGCACTCACGTAGCCTGTGAATAAGCCACTAATATCACAGCCAGCTGCCTCTTAAAGTGACACTGATCTGGTGCCAGCTCAGCAACGGTCTCAGGAGCTAAATTCCAACCTCCCCTCCCCAACACACACACACACGCCCCCACCCAGGGGCTGCACAACCACCCGGAACGCACAGCCCCCACCTCCAGAAGCCCACCCAACTGGTGAGCAGTGGGGGAGGGGGCAGGGGGGGAGTTGGGGAGAGGGGGGGTTGGCGATGGGCTGGAGCAGCTGTACTGGGAACACAATTATGGTCTATGGACAGAAATTCAAAGGAGCGCAGTGTGTTAAACCAGAGACTCCGATGACAGAAAGGGGACCATCAGCGTTTCACCTGTATTCCCCCCACCCCCCTTCCCCCCCCACCAGCTCCTCTCCCCCCTCACTCCACCCCCCCTCCCCCTCCCCCTCTCCCCCCCCCCATTGCCACAATGCACCCCCCTCTCCGCCCCAACTACTGCTGCTGTTTGACAGGCCTGTGAAAGCATCACCGCAGGTCCTGGGTGGTTACAGAGGTTCCCCACCCACCTGCCCAGCTAAGCGACCTTGGGAGGCATCGCAGGCTGAGAAAACAGCAACACCCCTGACCCCAGGTAAGGTCAGTCCAAGGTATTGAAGGTATCGGTGAGCACTGATAGGAAGGGGTGTAGGGGCTGGAGGAGGTTACAGAGATAGGGAGGGTTGTAGGGGCTGGAGGAGGTTACAGAGATAGGGAGCGTTGTCGGGGCTGGAGGAGGTTACAGAGATAGGGAGAGTTGTAGGGGCTGGAGGAGGTTACAGAGATAGGGAGGGTTGTAGGGGCTGGAGGAGGTTACAGAGATAGGGAGGGGTGTAGGGGCTGGAGGAGGTTACAGAGATAGGGAGGGGTGTAGGGGCTGGAGGAGGTTACAGAGATAGGGAGGGGTGTAGGGGCTGGAGGAGGTTACAGAGATAGGGAGGGGTGTAGGGGCTGGAGGAGGTTACAGAGATAGGGAGGGTTGTAGGGGCTGGAGGAGGTTACAGAGATAGGGAGGGTTGTAGGGGCTGGAGGAGGTTACAGAGATAGGGAGGGTTGTAGGGGCTGGAGGAGGTTACAGAGATAGGGAGGGTTGTAGGGGCTGGAGGAGGTTACAGAGATAGGGAGGGGTGTAGGGACTGGAGGAGGTTACAGAGATAGGGAGGGTTGTAGGGGCTGGAGGAGGTTACAGAGATAGGGACGGTTGTAGGGGCTGGAGGAGGTTACAGAGATAGGGAGGGGGAGGGATGAATACGAAGTTGAACATGGGGATGAGAACCTGAAACTGGAGGAGTTGCCAGACCTGGGGGGTGGGGGGGGGCGGAAGGAGGTGAGGGTCGGGGAGGGGGGGGGAGGTGAGGGGGTGGGGAGGTGAGTGTCGGGGAGGGGGGGGGTGAGGGTCGGGGAGGGGGGGTGAGGGTCGGGGAGGGGGGGTGAGGGTCGGGGGGGTGAGGGTCGGGTCTGGGGGGGGGTGAGGGTCGGGGAGGGGGGGGGTGAGGGTCGGGGGGGGTGAGGGTCGGGGAGGGGGGCGGTGAGGGTCGGGGGGGGGTGAGGGTCGGGTCTGGGGGAGGTGAGTGTCAGGGAGGGGGGGGTGAGGGTCGGGGAGGGGGGGTGAGGGTCGGGGAGGGGGGGTGAGGGTCGGGGGGGTGTGAGGGTCGGGGGGGGTGAGGGTCGGGTCTGGGGGGGTGGTGAGGGTCGGGGAGGGGGGGGTGAGGGTGGGGGGGGGCGGAAGGAGGTGAGTGTCGGGGAGGGGGGGTGAGTGTCGGGGAGGGGGGGGTGAGGGTCGGGGAGGGGGGGGTGAGGGTCGGGGAGGGGGGGTGAGGGTCGGGGAGGGGGGGTGAGGGTCGGGGAGGGGGGGGTGAGGGTCGGGGAGGGGGGGGTGAGGGTCGGGGAGGGGGGGTGAGGGTCGGGGAGGGGGGGGTGGGTGAGGGTCGGGTCTGGGGGGGGGGTGAGGGTCGGGGAGGGGGGTGTGAGGGTCGGGTCTGGGGGGGGGTGAGGGTCGGGGAGGGGGGGGGTGAGGGTCGGGTCTGGGGGGGGGGTGAGGGTCGGGGAGGGGGGGGTGAGGGTCGGGGAGGGGGGGGTGAGGGTCGGGGAGGGGGGGGTGAGGGTCGGGTCTGGGGGGGGGGGTGAGGGTCGGGGAGGGGGGGGTGAGGGTCGGGGAGGGGGGGGTGAGGGTCGGGGAGGGGGGGGTGAGGGTCGGGGAGGGGGGGTGAGGGTCGGGGAGGGGGGGTGAGGGTCGGGGAGGGGGGGGTGAGGGTCGGGGAGGGGGGGGGGGGGTGAGGGTGGGGGTGTGAGTCTGTCTTTAAGAAGTTCCCCCTCCCCCCCGGCCCAGACACTGTAACATTCAGCTTCATCCGGTGAAAAGTAACAGAGGGAGAGGGAAACACGTGGGGGATCGGAGAGGGGGGGGGGAGTGAGAGACACAGAGAGGGAGAGGGAGGGAGGGAGGGAGAGAGGCTGTGAGTCCGGGACTGGGAGCAGCTGGGATGAGGGAGGGAGTGAGGGAGCTCCCAGTCTGAGAGAGTTTCCCAACAATCGGGAACAGAAATTCCCAACTCCATCCTCACGGTCACACCGCCAACCGGGAAAACAACCCGAGTGTCCGTCTCCCAGGCACAAAACCTCCCCCTCCCCACCCCACACACACTGACTCTCACTGGGGTACGGGTCCCACACACACTGACTCTCACTGGGGTACGGGTCCCACACACACTGACTCTCACTGGGGTACGGGTCCCACACACACTGACTCTCACTGGGGTACGGGTCCCACACACACTGACTCTCACTGGGGTACGGGTCCCCCACACACACACTGACTCTCACTGGGGTACGGGTCCCCCACACACACACTGACTCTCACTGGGGTACGGGTCCCACGCACACTGACTCTCACTGGGGTACGAGTCCCACGCACACTGACTCTCACTGGGGTACGGGTCCCACACACACTGACTCTCACTGGGGTACGGGTCCCACGCACACTGACTCTCACTGGGGTACGGGTCCCACACACACTGACTCTCACTGGGGTACGGGTCCCACGCACACTGACTCTCACTGGGGTACGGGTCCCACGCACACTGACTCTCACTGGGGTACGGGTCCCACGCACACTGACTCTCACTGGGGTACGGGTCCCACACACACTGACTCTCACTGGGGTACGGGTCCCACACACACACTGACTCTCACTGGGGTACGGGTCCCACACACACTGACTCTCACTGGGGTACGGGTCCCACACACACTGACTCTCACTGGGGTACGGGTCCCACACACGCTGACTCTCACTGGGGTACGGGTCCCACACACACTGACTCTCACTGGGGTACGGGTCCCACGCACACTGACTCTCACTGGGGTACGGGTCCCACACACACTGACTCTCACTGGGGTACGGGTCCCACACACACACTGACTCTCACTGGGGTACGGGTCCCACACACACTGACTCTCACTGGGGTACGGGTCCCACACACACTGACTCTCACTGGGGTACGGGTCCCACACACGCTGACTCTCACTGGGGTACGGGTCCCACACACGCTGACTCTCACTGGGGTACGGGTCCCACACACGCTGACTCTCACTGGGGTACGGGTCCCACACACGCTGACTCTCACTGGGGTACGGGTCCCACACACGCTGACTCTCACTGGGGTACGAGTCCCACACAAACTGACTCTCACTGGGGTACGGGTCCCACACACACTGACTCTCACTGGGGTACGAGTCCCACACACACTGACTCTCACTGGGGTACGAGTCCCACACAAACTGACTCTCACTGGGGTACGAGTCCCACACACACTGACTCTCACTGGGGTACGAGTCCCACACACACTGACTCTCACTGGGGTACGGGTCCCACACACACTGACTCTCACTGGGGTACGGGTCCCACACACACTGACTCTCACTGGGGTACGGGTCCCACACACACTGACTCTCACTGGGGTACGGGTCCCACACACACTGACTCTCACTGGGGTACGGGTCCCACACACACACTGACTCTCACTGGGGTACGGGTCCCACACACACTGACTCTCACTGGGGTACGGGTCCCACACACACTGACTCTCACTGGGGTACGAGTCCCACGCACACTGACTCTCACTGGGGTACGGGTCCCACGCACACTGACTCTCACTGGGGTACGGGTCCCACGCACACTGACTCTCACTGGGGTACGGGTCCCACGCACACTGACTCTCACTGGGGTACGGGTCCCACGCACACTGACTCTCACTGGGGTACGGGTCCCACGCACACTGACTCTCACTGGGGTACGGGTCCCACGCACACTGACTCTCACTGGGGTACGGGTCCCACACACACTGACTCTCACTGGGGTACGGGTCCCACACACACTGACTCACACTGGGGTACGGGTCCCACACACACTGACTCTCACTGGGGTACGGGTCCCACACACACTGACTCTCACTGGTCTGCAGCTCCGATACAGAGTTGCACTCTGGAGAGTACAGGGGAGAAACAGAGTAAACCTGCCTCTTTATAAGAGGGGAGCACTATAGAGGTTTAGGGAGGGAATTCCAGAGCTCAGGGCCCCAGGCAGCTGAAGGCACGGCCGCCAGTGGTGGAGCGATGGGAATCGGGGGATGTTCAAGAGGCTGGAATTGGAGGAGCGCAGAGATCTCGGAGGGTTGTAGGGGCTGGAGGAGGTTAGAGAGATAGGGAGGGTTGTCGGGGCTGGAGGAGGTTACAGAGATAGGGAGGGTTGTAGGGGCTGGAGGAGGTTGCAGAGATAGGGAGGGTTGAAGGGGCTGGAGGAGGTTACAGAGATAGGGAGGGTGGTAGGGGCTGGAGGAGGTTACAGAGGTAGGGAGGGTTATAGGAGCTGGAGGAGGTTACAGAGATAGGGAGGGGTGTAGGGGCTGGATGAGGTTACAGAGATAGGGAAGGTTGTAGGGGCTGGAGGTGGTTACAGATGTAGGGAGTGCTCTAGGGGCTGGAGGAGGTTACAGACATAGGGAGGGTTGTAGGGGTTGGAGGAGGTTACAGAAATAGGGAGGGTTATAGGGACTGGAGGAGGTTACAGACATAGGGAGGGTTGTAGGGGCTGGAGGAGGTTACAGAGATAGGGAGGGTTGTAGAGGCTGGAGGAGGTTACAGAGATAGGGAGGGTTTAAGGGGTTAGAGGAGGTTACGGAGAAAGGGAGGGTTGTAGGGGCTGGAGGAGGTCACAGAGATAGTGTGATTTGCAGTGAGTGGATGAGGTTACAGAGATAGGGAGGGGTTGGTGGGCTGGAGGAGTTTACAGAGATAGGGAGGGTTGTAGGAGCTGGAGGAGGTTACAGAGATAGGGAGGGTTGTAGGGGCTGGACGGCTTTACAGAAATAGGGAGGGTTGTAGGGACTTGAGGATGTTACAGATATAGGGAGGGTTGTAGGGGCTGGAGGAGGTTACAGAGATAGGGAGGGTTGTAGGGGCTGGAGGAGTTTACTGAGATAGGGAGTGTTTTAGCGGCTGGAGGCATTTACAGAGAGAGTGAGGGTTGTTGGGACTGGAGGAGAATACAGAATAGGGAGGGTTGTAGGGGCTGCAGGAGGTTACAGAGATAGGGAGGTATGTAGGGGTTGGAGGAGGTTACAGAGACAGGGACTGTTGGAGGGGTTGGAGGAGGTTACAGAGATAGGGAGGTATGTAGGGGTTGGAGGAGGTTACAGAGACAGGGACTGTTGGAGGGGTTGGAGGAGGTTACAGAGATAGGGAGGGTTGTAGGGGCTGGAGGAGTTAACAGAGATAAGGAGAGTTGTAGGGGTTGGAGGTGGTTACATAGATAGGGAGTTTTGTTGGGGGATAGAGGAGTTTAGAGAGATAGGGAGAGTTGAAGGGGCGGGTGAAGATTACAGACATAGGGAGGGTTGTAGGGGTTGGAGGAGGTTACAGAAATAGGGAGGGTTATAGGGACTGGAGGAGGTTACAGAGATAGGGAGGGTTGTAGGGGCTGGAGGAGGTTACAGAGATAGGGAGGGTTGTAGAGGCTGGAGGAGGTTACAGAGATAGGGAGGGTTTAAGGGGTTAGAGGAGGTTACAGAGAAAGGGAGGGTTGTATGGGCTGGAGGAGGTCACAGAGATAGTGTGATTTGTAGTGAGTGGATGAGGTTACAGAGATAGGGAGGGGTTGGTGGGCTGGAGGAGTTTACAGAGATAGGGAGGGTTGTAGGGGCTGGACGGGTTTACAGAAATAGGGAGGGTTGTAGGGACTTGAGGATGTTACAGATATAGGGAGGGTTGTAGGGACTGGAGGAGGTTACAGAGATAGGGAGGGTTGTAGGGGCTGGAGGAGGTTACAGAGATAGGGAGGGTTGTAGGGGCTGGAGGAGTTTACTGAGATAGGGAGTGTTTTAGCGGCTGGAGGCATTTACAGAGAGAGTGAGGGTTGTAGGGACTGGAGGAGGTTACAGAGATAGGGAGGGTTGTAGGGGCTGCAGGAGGTTACAGAGATAGGGAGGTATGTCGGGGTTGGAGGAGGTTACAGAGACAGGGACTGTTGGAGGGGTTGGAGGAGATTACAGGGATAGGGAGGGTTGTCGGTGTTGGAGGAGGTTAGAGAGAAAGGGATGTTTGTTGGGGCTGGAGGAGGTTACAGAGATAGGGAGGGTTGTACGAGCTGTAGGAGGTTACAGAGATACGGAGGGTTGTAGGGGCTGGAGGAGGTTACAGAGAAAGAGATGGTTGTAGGGGCTGGAGGAGTTCACAGAGATAGGGAGGGTTGTAGGGGCTGGAGGAGGTTACAGAGATAGGGAGAGTTGTCGGGGCTGGAGGAGGTTACAGAGATAGTGTGGTTTGTAGTGAGGGGAGGAGGTTACAGAGATTGGTAGGGTTGTAGCGGCTGGAGGAGGTTAGAGAGATTGGTAGGGTTGTAGGGACTGGAGGAGGTTACAGAGAAAGGGATGGTTGTAGGGGGTGGAGGAGGGTACAGAGATAGGGAGGGTTGTAGGGGCTGGAGGTGTTTACAGAGAAAGAGTGTGTTTTAGGAGGTGGAGGAGGTTACAGAGATAGGGAGGGTTGTAGGGGCTGGACGAGGTTATGGAGATAGGGAGTGTTTTAGGGGGTGGAGGAAATTACGGAGATAGGGAGGGTGGTAGGGACTGGAGGAGGTTACAGAGATAGGGAGGGTTATAGGGGTTGGAGGATGCTACAGAGATAGGGTCACTTGTAGGGGCTGGAGGAGGTTACAGAGATCGGGATGGTTGTACTGGCTGGAGGAGTTTACAGATATAGGGAGGGTTGTTGTGGCTGGAGGAGGTTACAGAGATAGTGCAGTTTGTAGGGAGTGGAGGAGTTTACAGAGCTTGGGAGGATTGTAGGGGCTGCAGCAGGTTACAGAGATAGGGAGTGTTTTAGGGGGTGGAGGAAGTTACAGAGATAGGGAGGGTTGTAGGGGCTGGAGGAGGTTACAGAGATAGGGAGGGTTATAGGGGCTGGAGGATGCTACAGAGATAGGTTTGGTAATGGGCGCTGGAGAAGGTTACAGAGATTGGGAGAGTTTAGTGGCTGGAGGAGGTTACAGACTTGGGAGGGTTCAAGCGGCTGGAGGAGCTGACAGAGATAGGGAGGGTTGAAGGGGCTGGAGGAGGTTACAGAGATACGGAGGGTTGTTGGGGCTGGAGGAGGTTACAGAGATACGGAGGGTTGTCGGGGCTGGAGGAGGTTACAGAGATAGGGAGGGTTGTAGAGGCTGGAGGTGGTTACAGAGATAGGGAGGGTTGTAGGGGTCGGAGGAGGTTACAGAGATAGGGAGGGTTGTAGGGGCTGGAGGAAGTTCTAGAGATAGGGAGGGTTGTAGGGGCTGGAGGAGGTTACAGAGTAAGGGAGGGTTGTAGGGGCTCAAGGGGTTTCAGAGATAGGGAGGGTTGTAGGGGCTGGAGGGGGTTACAGAGATAGGGAGGGTTGTAGGGACAGAAGGACGTTAGAGGGATAGGGAGGGTTGTCGGTGTTGGAGGAGGCTAGCGAGAAAGGGAGGTTTGTTGGGGTTCGAGGAGGTTACAGAGATAGGGAGTTTTTTAGTGGGTGGAGGAGGTTACAGAGATAGGGTGGGTTGTAGGGGCTGGAGGAGGTTACAGAGATAGGGAGGGTTGTTGGGGCGGAGAAAATTACAGAGATAGGGAGGGTTGTAGGCGCTGGAGGAGGTTACAGAGATAGGGAGGGTTGTAGGGGGTGGAGGAGGTTACAGAGATAGGGACGGGTTTAGGGGCAGGAGTAGTTTACAGAGCTAGGGAGTTTTTTAGTGAGTGGAGGAGGTTACACAGAAATGGAGGGTTCTATGGGCTGGAGGAGGTTACAGGGATAGGGAGGGATGTAGGGGCTGGAGGAGGTTACAGAGACAGTGATTGTTTGAGGGGATGGAGGAGGTTACAGAGATATTGAGTGTTGAAGGGGCTGGAGGAGGTTGCAGAGATAGGGAGTGTTGAATAGGCTAGAGGAGCTTACAGAGAAAGGGAGGGTTGTATGGGCTTGAGGAAGTTACAGAGATAGGGAGTGTTGTAGGGGCTTCACAATGTTTCAGGGATAGGGATGGTTGTAGGGGCTTGAGGAGGTTATAGCAACAGGGAGAGTTGTAGGGGCTGGAGGGGGTTACAGAGATAGCGAGGGTTGTAGGTGCTTGAGGAGGTTACAGAGATAGGGAAGGTTGTAGGGGTGGAGGAGGTTACAGAGATAGGGAGGGTTGTAGGGGCTGGAGGAGGTTACAGAGATAGGGAGAGTTGTAGGAGCTGGAGGAGGTTACAGAGATAGGGAGGGTTGTAGGGGCTGGAGGGGGTTACAGAGATAGGGAGGGTTGTAGGGGCTGGAGGAGGTTACAGAGATAGGGAGGGTTGTAGGTGCTGGAGGGGTTTACAGATATAGGGAGGGGTGTAGGGACTGAAGGAAGTTAGATGGATAGGGAGGGTTGTCGGTGTTGGAGGAGGTTAGAGAGAAAGTGAGGGTTGTAGGGGCTGGACGTGGTTACAGAGATAGGGAGGGTTGTAGGGGCTGGAGGAGGTTACAGAGATAGGGACGGGTGTAGGGGCTGGAGGAGGTTACAGAGATCTCGGAGTGTTGTAGGGGCTGGAGGAGGTTACTGAGATAGGGAGGGTTGTAGGGGCTGGAGGAGGTTACAGAGATCTCGGAGGGTTGTAGGGGCTGGAGGAGGTTACTGAGATAGGGAGGGTTGTAGGGGCTGGAGGAGGTTACAGAGATAGGGAGGGGTGTAGGGGCTGGAGGAGGTTACAGAGATAGGGAGGGTTGTAGGGGCTGGAGGAGGTTACAGAGATAGGGAGGGTTGTAGGGGCTGGAGGAGGTTACAGAGATAGGGAGGGCGTAGGGTCTGGAGGAGGTTACAGAGATGGGGAGGGGTGTAGGGCCTGGAGGAGGTTACAGAGATAGGGAGGGTTGTAGGGGCTGGAGGAGGTTACAGTGATAGGGAGGGGTTTAGGGGCTGGAGGGGGTTACAGAGATAGGGAGGGGTGTAGGGGCTGGAGGAGGTTACAGAGATAGGGAGGGTTGTAGGGTCAGGAGGAGGTTACAGAGACAGGGATTGTTTAAGGGGATGGAGGAGTTACAGAGATAGGGAGGGTTGTAGGGGCTGAGTTATCAAACCTGAATCCTCGACATCCCAGAGAGTATAATTGTGTCAGTGTGAATCACAGTTTGAGAGATATTGTTGCTGTCTCTGCCCTTCTGCCCATTTATACAAATACACAACGTGACTATGGAGAAGCTGACAGTTCCGCATGTGACCACACGATGGGGGTGTTCTCCAGGGTGAACACAGGACAGGGCTGCATTCCGCTCCCTTGTCTGACCAGGTTACTCCGGGTCAAAGAGGGAGGCTCCAGGATTCGGGTTGGGTTCAGGTTATTCTCGGACACAGAGTCTCAACTTCACTAAACTTCCCGAGTCACCGACCCCCCCATCGGTTCACTCAAACACACAGAGTTCACAGCTCGATTTTACCCTTCACCAACCCTCCCTATCTCTGTAACCTCCTCCAGCCCCTACACCCCTCCCTATCTCTGTAACCTCCTCCAGCCCCTACAACCCTCCCTATCTCTGTAACCTCCTCCAGCCCCTACAACCCTCCCTATCTCTGTAACCTCCTCCAGCCCCTACAACCCTCCCTATCTCTGTAACCCCCTCCTGCCCCTACAACCCTCCCTATCTCTGTAACCTCCTCCAGCCCCTACAACCCTCCCTATCTCTGTAACCTCCTCCAGCCCCTACAACCCTCCCTATCTTTGTAACCTCCTCCAGCCCCTACAACCCTCCCTATCTCTGTAACCTCCTCCAGACCCTACAACCCTCCCTATCTCTGTAACCTCCTCCAGCTCCTACAACCCTCCCTATCTCTGTAACCTCCTCCAGCCCCGACAACCCTCCCTATCTCTGTAACCTCCTCCAGCCACTACAACCCTCCCTATCTCTGTAACCTCCTCCAGCCCCCACAACCCTCCCTATCCCTCTAAACTCCTCCATTCCCTACAACCCTTCCTATCTTTGTAACCTCCTCCAGCCATTACAAACCTCCCTATCTCCGTAACCTCCTCCAGCCCCTACAACCCTCCCTATCTCTGTAACCTCCTCCAGCCCCTACAACCCTCCCTATCTCTGTAACCTCTTCCAGCCCCTACAACCCTCCCTATCTCTGTAACCTCCTCCAGCCCCCACAACCCTCCCTATCTCTGTAACCTCCTCCAGCCCCTACAACCCTCCCTATCTCTGTAACCTCCTCCAGCCCCTACAACCCTCCCTATCTTTGTAACCTCCTCCAGCCCCTACAACCCTCCCTTTCTCTGTAACCTCCTCCAGCCCCTACAACCCTCCCTATCTCTGTAACCTCCTCCAGCCCCTTACAACCCTCCCTATCTCTGTAACCTCCTCCAGACCCTACAACCCTCCCTATCTCTGTAACCTCCTCCAGCTCCTACAACCCTCCCTATCTCTGTAACCTCCTCCAGCCCCGACAACCCTCCCTATCTCTGTAACCTCCTCCAGCTCCTACAACCCTCCCTATCTCTGTAACCCCCTCCAGCCCCCTACACCCCTCCCTATCTCTGTAACCCCCTCCAGCCCCCTCCACCCCTCCCTATCTCTGTAACCTCCTCCAGCCCCTACAACCCTCCCTATCTCTGTAACCCCCTCCAGCCCCTACAACTCTCCCTATCTCTATAACCTCCTCCAGCCCCTACAACCCTCCCTATCTCAGTAACCTCTCCAGCCCCTACAACCCTCCCTATCTCTGTAACCTCCTCCAGCCCCTACAACCCTCCCTATCTCTGTAACCTCCACCAGCCCCTACAACCTCTCCCATCTCTGTAACCTCCTCCAGCCCCTACGCCCCCTCCCTATCTCTGTAACCTTCTCCAGCCCCTATACCCCTCCCTATCTCTGTAACCTCCTCCAGCCCCTACAACCCTCCCTATCTCTGTAACCTCCTCCAGCCCCTACAACCCTCCCTATCTCTGTAACCTCCTCCAGCCTATACAACCCTCCCTATCTCTGTAACCTTCTCCAGCCCCTATACCCATCCCTATCTCTGTAATCTCCTCCAGCCCCTACAACCCTCCCTATCTCTGTAACCTTCTCCAGCCCCTATACCCCTCCCTATCTCTGTAACCTCCTCCAGCCCCTACAACCCTCCCTATCTCTGTAACCTCCTCCAGCCCCTACAACCCTCCCTATCTCTGTAACCTCCTCCAGCCCCCTACACCCCTCCCTATCTCTGTAACCTCCTCCAGCCCCTACAACCCTCCCTATCTCTGTAACCTTCTCCAGCCCCTATACCCCTACCTATCTCTGTAACCTCCTCCAGCCCCTACAACCCTTCCCTATCTCTGTAACCTCCTCCAGTCCCTACACCCCGCCCTATCTCTGTAACCTCCTCCAGCCCCTACAACCCTCCGTATCTCTGTAACCTCCTCCAGCCCCTACAACCCTCCCTATCTCTGTAACCTCCTCCAACCCCTACAACCCTCCCTATCTCTGTAACCTCTTCCAGCCCCTTCAATCCTCCCTATCTCTTTATCCTCCCCCAGCCCCTACAATCCTCCCTATCTCTGTAACCTCCTCCAGCCCCTACAACCCTCCCTATCTCTGTAACCTCCTCCAGCCTCTACAACCCTCCCTATCTCTGTAACCTCCCCCAGCCCCTACAACTCTCCCTATCTCTGTAACCTCCTCCAGCCCCTACAACCCTCCTTATCTCTGTAACCTCATCCAGCCCCTACAACCCTCCCTATCTCTGTAACCTCCTCCAGCCCCTACAACCCTCCCTATCTCTGTAACCTCCTCCAGCCCCTACAACCCTCCCTATCTCTGTAACCTCCTGCAGCCCCTACAACTCTCCCTATATCTGTAACCTCCTCCAGCCCCTACACCCCTCCCTATCTCTGTAATCTCCTCCAGCCCCTACAACCCTCCTTATTTCTGTAACCTCCTCCAGCCCCTACAACCCTCCCTATCTCTGTAACCTCCTCCAGCCCTTACAACCCTCCCTATCTCTGTAACCTCCTCCAGCCCCTACAACCCTCCCTATCTCTGTAACCTCCTCCAGCCCCTACAACTCTCCCTATATCTGTAACCTCCTCCAGCCCCTACACCCCTCCCTATCTCTGTAACCTCCTCCAGCCCCTACAACCCTCCTTATTTCTGTAACCTCCTCCAGCCCCTACAACCCTCCCTATCTCTGTAACCTCCTCCAGCCCTTACAACCCTCCCTATCTCTGTAACCTCCTCCAGCCCCTACAACCCTCCCTATCTCTGTAACCTCCTCCAGCCCCTACAACTCTCCCTATATCTGTAACCTCCTCCAGCCTCTACACCCCTCCCTATCTCTGTAACCTCCTCCAGCCCCTACAACCCTCCTTATTTCTGTAACCTCCTCCAGCCCCTACAACCCTCCCTATCTCTGTAACCTCCTCCAGCCCTTACAACCCTCCCTATCTCTGTAACCTCCTCCAGCCCCTACAACCCTCCCTATCTCTGTAACCTCCTCCAGCCCCTACAACCCTCCCTATCTCTGTAACCTCCTCCAGCCCCTACAACCCTCCCTATCTCTGTAACCTCCTCCAGCCCCTACAACTCTCCCTATATCTGTAACCTCCTCCAACCCCTACAACCCTCCCTATCTCTGTAACCTCCTCCAGCCCCTACAACTCTCCCTATCTCTGTAACCTCCTCCAGCCCCTACAACCCTCCGAGATCTCTGCGCTTCTCAAATTCCGGCCTCTTGACCATCCCCCGATTCCCATCGCTCCACCAATGGCGGCTGTGCCTTCCGCTGCCTTGTGGCCCTGAGCTCTGGAATTCCCTCACTAAACCTCTTGCGCCTACCTCTGTCTGACTTTCTCTCTCTGTTTCTCTCTCTCTCTATCTCTTCCCCTCTGTGCCTCTCTCTCACTCCCTGTCTCTCTCTGCCTCCCTCTCTCTCTCTCTCTCTCTCTCTACTCCTTTTAGATGCTCCTTAAAACCTTTCTGACCGAGCTTTTGGTCCCCTGTCCCTAATGTCTCTATATGAGGCTTGTGGTCAGATTCTGTCTGATTGATGTTCCTGTGAAGCACATTGGGGATGTCTTACTGTGTTAAAGGTGCTAGATAAATGCTAAGACATGTTGAGAAAGTTGTTAAAAACACTGTCAAAATAATTGATTAGTGCTCATCAACTCAGTGGTGTGAAACCCTTTCCAAACACGGGTTAGACCCCAGCCGGAGGATCCTGTCCAATTCTGGGCCCCACACTTTAGGAAGGATTTCAAGGTCTCGGAGAGGGTGCAGAGGGAGATTTACTAGAACGTTCCCAGGGATGAGGGGACCTCAGTTCATGTGGAGAGACTGGGAGAAGCTGGGATTGTTCTCCTTAGAGCAGAGAAGGTTAAGGGGGAGATTGAATCGAGGGGTTCAAAATCAGGAAGGGGTTTGGATCGAGTGAATAAGGAGAAACTGTTCCCAATGGCAGGAGGGTCGGTAACCAGAGGGACACAGATTGAAGAGAATCGGGAAAAGAGCCAGAGGGGGAGATGAGAATGTTGCTTGTGCAATCTTACATGTGAAAACAGTATGATAATCCAGATCATCTGTTTTTGGTGATGTCGGGTGAGGGATAAATATTGGCCCCAGGACACCGGGGAGAACTCCCCCCTGCTCTTCTCCCAATAGTGGCCACGGGATCTTTTACCCCCACCCGAGAGGGCAGACTCGGTTTAATGTCTCATCCTGAAAGACGGCACCTCCGACAGTGCGGCTCTCCCTCAGTACTGACCCTCCGACAGTGCGGCGCTTCCCTCAGCACTGACCCTCCGACAGTGCGGCGCTCCCTCAGCACTGACCCTCCGACAGTGCGGCGCTCCCTCAGTACTGACCCTT
This sequence comes from Cetorhinus maximus, assembly GCF_964194155.1. NCBI lineage: Eukaryota > Metazoa > Chordata > Chondrichthyes > Lamniformes > Cetorhinidae > Cetorhinus > Cetorhinus maximus. Next base: position 51,407 of record NW_027597785.1, on the reverse strand, counting down.
CGACAGTGCGGCGCTCCCTCAGCACTGACCCTCCGACAGTGCGGCGCTCCCTCAGCACTGACCCTCCGACAGTGCGGCGCTCCCTCAGCACTGACCCTCCGACAGTGCGGCGCTCCCTCATTAGTTTTTAATTCTTTCATGTGGTTTGGGCGTCGCTGGCTAGGCCAGTATTTATTGCCCATCCCTAATTGCCCCGTGAGAAGGTGGGGGTGAGCTGCCTTCTTAAACCGCTGCAGTCCATGTGGTGAAGGTACATCCAAAGTGCTGTTAGGGAGGGAGTTCCAGGATTTTGTCCCATTGACAGTGAAGGAACGGCCGATTTATTTCCAAGTCAGGATGGTGAGTGGCTTGGAGGGGAACTTCCAGGTGGTGGTGTTTCCCATCTATCTGCTGCCCTTGTCCTTCTAGATGGTAGTGATCGTGGGTTTGGAAGGTGCTGTCTAAGGAGCCTTGGTGAATTCCTGTAGTGCATCTTGTAGATGATACACACACTGCTGCTACTGTGCGTCGGTGGTGGAGGGAGTGAATGTTTGTGGAAGGGGTGCCAATCAAGCGGGGCTGCCTTGTCCTGGATGGTGTCAAGCTTCTTGAGTGTAGTGGGAGCTGCACTCATCCAGGCAAGTGGGGAGTATCCCATCACCCTCCTGACTTGTGCCTTGTAGATGCTGGACAGGCTTTGGGGAGTCAGGAGGTGAGTTACCCACTGCAGGATTCCCAGCCTCTGACCTGCTCTTGTAGCCACAGTATTTATATGGCTGGGTCCAGTTCAGTTTCTGGTCAATGGTAACCCCCAGGATGTTGATAGTGGGAGATTCAGTGATGGTAATGCCATTGAATGTCAAGGGGCGATGGTTAGATTCTCTCTTGTTGGAGATTGTGTTAGAATCATATGTACAAGAAATGTATTTGAAACTTTGAATGGACATAGCATTATTTGGACACTTGGGAACTCACCAGGGTTTTTTGTTAAAGTTCTAAGTTCATCTTGGACTGGAGCAAGTAGGCCTTTTGCAAGAAATCACAAATTACCAGCACGGCAATTGTGGAGGAGATTATTTGTTTACTTGAACTGCAATCACTTTAACTGATGTAAAAAAAAAAATGTTTTAAGGCAAAGGCCTAGTGATTTACAGAAAATCACCAGATGGAGGAACTTCAGGATTTGATCTTGTTGTTTTGAACCCGCTCGGGAAAGAGCTGAGAAGGGGATAAAGCTGCCCAGCTCGTGCTCTCCTCACCTTGCTTGAAATACAGTGTGGTTATCAGTATCCAGCTCAGATTCCTCATCTCAGGGGGACTTGCCTGTATTTGGATACCCAAGGGGCTGAGACGGCTCCATTTTCCTTCATGCTGAAGCTCCATCGGTGAGAACTTCCAGACATCTAATGGGATGAACGAGCCCTCCTAATGCAAGGGAGCACCAGATCGATGTGGACAAAACCCTGCGAACTTCATTGTTTCATAGTATTTTTTCTTACCTGCCCATCTCTGCAGAGACCCTATTTGTTTGTCCCTTTATTGATTGTGTGCGTGTGTGTGCTGGGGGATTTTGAAAGGGATAAATTACAAATTGTGTGTTAACCAGTTCTTGCAACTTATTTTTTAAAACAAATTTTGTTTTATAATAAATCAATCATTCTGAGTTTATTGATAGAAGCCTGGTTTCAGTCTCTTTTATTCTGGGTCTAACAGTAGTGAAGGTGTATAATTGGCCATTTTGCCAAATGCATTAAACATTTATACTAATGGTGCAACCTGTGGGGTAGTGCGGTTAAATAAACTGCGCACTCCTCCCATCCTGGTCATAACAATGGTCATTGCCTGGCACTTGTGTGGCATGAATATTACTTGCCGCTTGTCAGCCCAAGCCTGGATATTGTCCAGGTCTTGCTGCATTTGGACATGGACTGCTTCAGTATCTGAGGAGTCGCGAATGGTGCTGAACATTGTGCAATCATCAGTGAACATCCCCACTTCTGACCTTATGATGGAAGGAAGGTCATTGATGAAGCAGCTGAAGATGGTTGGGCGGAGGACACTACCCTGAGGAACTCCTGCAGTGATGTCCTGGAGCTGAGATGACTGACCTCGAACAGCCACAACCATCTTCCTTTCTGCTAGGTATGACTCCAACCAGCGGAGAGTTTTCCCCCTGATTCCCATTGACTCCAGTTTTGCTCGGGCTCCTTGATGCCACACTCGGTCAAATGCTGCCTTGATGTCAAGGGCAGTCACTCTCACCTCACCTCGGGAGTTCAGCTCTTTTGTCCATGTTTGAACCAAGGCTGTAATGGGGTCAGGAGCTGAGTGGCCCTGGCAGAACCCAAACTGGGCATCAGTGAGCAGGTTATTGTTAAGCAAGTGCCGCTTGATAGCACTGTCGATGACCCCTTCCATTACTTTGCTGATGATGGAAAATAGACTGATGGGGCGGTAATTGGCCGGGTTGGATTTGTTCTGCTTTTTGTGTACAGGACATACCTGGGCAATTTTCCAAGGCAAGTTCTGGAGCGCAAGTCTTCAGTACTATTGCCAGAATATTGTCAGGGTCCAGAGCCTTTGCAGTATCCAGTGCCTTCAGTCGTTTCTTGACATCACGTGGAGTGAATTGAGTTGGCTGAAGACTGGCATCTGTGATGCTGGGGACCTCTGGAGGAGGCTGAGATGGATCATCTACTCAGCACTTCTGGCTGAAGATTGTCCTAAGTGCTTCAGCCTTATCTTTTGCACTGATGTGCTGGGCTCCTCCATCATTGAGGATGGGGATATTTGTGGATCCTCCTCCTCCAGTGAGTTGTTTAATTGTCCACCACCATTCACGACTGGATGTGGCAGGACTGCAGAGCTTAGATCTGATCCGTTGGTTGTGGGATCACTTAGCCCTGTCTATCACTTGCTGCTTAAGCTCTTTGGCACGCAAGTAGTCCTGTGTTATAGCTTCACCAGGTTAACACCTCATTTTTAGGTATGTCTGCTGCTGCTCCTGGCATGCTCTCCTGCACTCTTCTTTAAACCAGGGTTGATCCCCTGGCTTGGTAGTACTGACCCTCTGACAGTGCGGCGCTCCCTCAGCACTGACCCTCCGACAGTACGGCGCTCCCTCAGCATTGACCCTCCGACAGTGCGGCACTCCCTCAGTACTGACCCTCCGACAGTGCAGCGCCCCTTCAGTACTGACCCTCCGACAGTGCGGCGCTCCCTCAGCACTGACCCTCCGACGGTATGGCGCTCCCTCAGCACTGACCCTCTGATGGTACGGCGCTCCCTCAACACTGACCCTCCGACGGTGCGGTGCTCCCTCAGTACTGACCCTCCGACGGTGCGGTGCTCCCTCAGTACTCACTGTCTGATGGTGCAGGAAGAGTGTCCTGCAGTCAGCATCGTTGTGAAGCAGCCTGAGAAGAGTGTCCTGCAGTCAGTATCACTGTGAAGCAGCCTGGGAAGAGTGTCCTGCAGTCAGCATCACAGTCTGCACTGGAGAGCTGCTTTGGGGGTTTGGTGAGGAGGGAGCGAGGTGATTCTTTGAGTACCGTGATTATGGTTGGGTATGTATTTACTACTTTTATCGCTTATTGTTTTTAGATCTTATTTTGTAGTTCATTGTTTGTAAGGGCTATATTCTGTAACAACGAGGAGCAGGGAAGAAGGGCCCTAGATTAATTGATATTATTTGATATTAAGTATCTTCCAAAAGGTTTAATTTAATTAAAAGGGTTAAGTCATGGCAGGAGAGCTCAAAGCCGTGGTGTGCTCCTCCTGCTCCATGTGGGAAGCCGGGAACACTTCCAGTCACTGGGACCAGCACCTGTGCGGAAAGTGTTTCCAGCTGTAGCTTCTGGAAGCCTAGGTTTTGATTCTGGAGCGGCGGCTGGGGACACTGTGGAGCATCCGCGAGGCAGGGAGTATCGTGGATAGCACGTATAGAGAGGTGGTCACACCGCAGGCTAAGAGTCCACAGGCAGGAAGGGAATGGGTGACCACCAGGCAGAGCAAGAGGACTAGGCAGGCAGTGCAGGAATCTCCTGTGGCTATTCCCCTGCAAAACAGATATACCGCTTTGGATACTGTCGGGGGGAATGGTCTCTCAGGGGAAAGCAGCAACAGCCAAATTCGTTGCACCGTGGTTGGTTCTGCTGCACAGGGGAGGAGTAAAAAGTGTGGGAATGCAATAGTTATAGGGGATTCAATTGTAAGGGGGATAGATTGGTGTTCCTGTGGCCACAAACGAGACTCCAGGATGGTATGTTGCCTCCCTGGTGCTAGGGTCAAGGATGTCTCAGAGCAGCTAGAGGACATTCTGAAGGGGGTGGGTGAACAGCCAGCAGTCGTGGTGCACATTGGTACAAACGACATAGGTAAAAAAAGGGATGGGACCCTAAAAGCAGAATATAGGGAGTTAGGAAGTAAGTTGAAAAGCAGGACCTCAAAGGTAGTGATCTCAGGATTACTACCAGTGCCACGTGCTAGTCAGAGTAGAAATAGCGGGATATAGTGGGTGAATACGTGGCTGAAGAGATGGTGTGAGGGGGAGGGTTTCAGATTCCTGGGACATTGGGATCAGTTCTGGGGGAGGTGGGACCAGTACAAACTGGACGGGTTACACCTGGGCAGGACCGGGACTGATGTTCTGGGGGGAATATTTGCTAGAGTGGCTGGGGAGGGTTTAAACTAAAATGGCAGGGGGATGGGAACCTATGCAAGGAGTCGGAGGAGGGGGAATCAAGGACAAGAACAAAAGACAGAAAGGGGAATAAGAAAAGTGATAGGCAAAGAAATCTAGGGCAAGAGTTAAACAGGACCTCAGTGAAAAATAGTGGGAACGGGACAAGTAATGTTAAAGAGACAAGCCTTAAGGCTTTGTGCCTTAACACGGGGAGCATTCACAATAAAGTGGATGAATTAACCACGCAAATAGATGTAAACAGGTATGATATAGTTAGGATTATGGAGACATGGCTGCAAGGTGACCAGGGATGGGAACTGAACATCCAGGGGTGCTCAGTATTTAGGAAGGACAGACAAAAAGGAAAAGGCGGTGGGGTTGCATTGCTGGTTAAAGAGGAAATTAACGCAATAGCGAGGAAAGATATTAGCTCCGACGATGTGGAATCTGTATGGGTAGAGCTGAGAAACACTAAGGGGCAAAAAACATTAGTGGGGGTTGTATATAGACCCCCAAACTGTAGTGGTGATGTTGGGAATGGCATTAAACAGGAAATTAGAGATGCATGTAATAAAGGAACATCTGTAGTTATTGGTGACTTAAATCTGCATATAGATTGGGCAAATCAAATTAGTAACAATACCGTAGGGGAGGAATTCCTGGAGTGTATACGGGATGGTTTTCTGGGCCAATACGTTGAGGAACCAACTAGAGAACAGGCCATCCTAGACTGGGTATTGTGTAATGAGAAAGGAATAATTGGCAATCTAGTTGTGCGAGGCCCCTTGGGGATGAGCAACCATAATGTGATAGAATTCTTCATCAAGATGGAGAGTGACGTAGTTGATCCTGAGACTCGGGTCCTGAATCTTAATAAAGGAAACTGCGATGGTATGAGACGCTCGTTGGCTATGATGGATTGGGAAACATTACTTAAAGGGATGACGGTGGATAGGCAATAGCAAACATTCAAAGAGCGCATGGGTGAACTGCAACAATTGTTTATTCCTGGATAGCGCAAAAGTAAAACAGGAAAGGTGGCCAAACCATGGCTTACAAGGGAAATTAGAGATAGTATTAGATGCATGGAAGAGGCATACAAATTGGCCAGAAAAAACAACAGACCTGAGGATTGGGAGCAGTTTAGAATTCAGCAAAGGAGGACCAAGGGATTGATTAAGAAGGGGAAAACAGAGTACGAGAGTAAGCTTGCAGGGAACATAAAAACTGACTGTAAAAGTTTCTATAGGTATGTGAAGAGAAAAAGATTAAAGACAAATGTAGGTCTCTTACAGTCAGAAACACGGGAATTTATAATGGGGAACAAAGAAATGGCTGACCAACTAAATACATACTTTGGTTCTGTCTTCACAAAGGAGGACACTAATAACATACCAGAAATGTTGGGGAACACAGGGTTTAGTGAGAGGGAGGAACTGAAAGAAGTCAGTATTAGTAGGGAAATGGTGTTGGGGAAATTGATGGGATTGAAGGCCGATAAATCCCCGGGGCCTGATAATCTACATCCCAGAGTACTTAAGGAAGTGGCCCTAGAAATAGTAGATGCATTGGTGGTCATCTTCCGAGATTCTATAGACTCTGGAACAGTTCCTGCAGATTGGAGGGTAGCTAATGTAACCCCACTATTTAAAAAGGGAGGTAGAGAGAAAACAGGGAATTATAGACCAGTCAGCCTGATGTCGGTAATGGGGAAAATTCTGGAGTCCATTATAAAAGATTTAATAAAAACAAAAAAACTGCGGATGCTGGAAATCCAAAACAAAACCAGAATTACCTGGAAAAACTCAGCAGGTCTGGCAGCATCGGCGGAGAAGAATAAAGTTGACGTTTCGAGTCCTCATGACCCTTCAACAGAACTGAGTAAAATTAGGAGAGGGGTAAAATATAAGCTGGTTTAAGGTGGGGGTGGGGGGTGGTTTTAGGGACAAGCAGGCAGTGATAGGAGCAGATAATCAAAAGATGTCACAGACAAAAGAACAAAGAGGTGTTGAAGGTGGTGATATTGTCTAAGAGAATGTGCTAATTAAGAATGGATGGCAGGACACACAAGGTACAGCTCTAGTGGGGGTGGGGTGAAATATGACTAACAGGGCATAAAAGGTATAAATTTAAAAAGTAACGGAAATAGGTGGGAAAAGAAAAATCTATATAAATTATTGGAAAAAACAAAAGGGAGGGGGAAGAAATGGAAAGGGGGTGGGGATGGAGGTGGGAGTTCAAGATCTAAAGTTGTTGAATTCAATATTCAGTCCGGAAGGCTGTTAAGGAGTTTAACTCAACCCAAACTGGAGGAACAGCACCTCATCTTCCGACTAGGCACTTTACAGCCTTCCGGACTGAATATTGAATTCAACAACTTTAGATCTTGAACTCCCTCCTCCATCCCCACCCCATTTCCGTTTCTTCCCCCTCCCTTTCGTTTTTTCCAATAATTTATATAGATTTTTCTTTTCCCACCTATTTCCATTATTTTTAAATTTATACCTTTTATGCCCTGTTAGTCTTATTTCACCCCACCCCCACTAGAGCTGTACCTTGAGTGTCCTGCCATCCATTCTTAATTAGCACATTCTCTTAGATAATATCACCACATTCAACACCTCTTTGTTCTTTTGTCTGTGACATCTTTTGATTATCTGCTCCTATCACTGCTTGCTTGTCCCTACAACCACCACTCCCCCCACTACCCCCCCCCACCTTAAACCAGCTTATATTTCACCCCTCTCCTAATTTTACTCAGTTCTGTTGAGGGGTCATGAGGACTCGAAACATCAACTTTATTCTTCTCCGCCGATGCTGCCAGACCTGCTGAGTTTTTCCAGGTAATTCTGTTTTTGTTATAAAAGATTTAATAGCTGAGCACTTGGAAAACAGTGACAGAATCAGACAGAGTCAGCATGGATTTACAAAAGGGAAATCATGCTTGACAAATCTACTGGAATTTTTCGAGAATGTAACTAGTAGAGTTGATGAGGGGGAGCCAGTGGATGTGGTTTATTTGGACTTTCAGAAGGCTTTCGACAAAGTTCTACATAAGAGATTAGCGTGTAGAATTAAAGCGCATGGGATTGGGGGTAGGGCATTGAGATGGATAGAAAACTGGTTGGCAGACAGGAAACAAAGGGTTGGAATAAATGTGTCTTTTTCTGAATGGCAGGCAGTGACTAGTGGGGTACCGCAGGGATCGGGGCTGGGACCCCAGTTATTCACAATATATATTAAAGATTTAGATGAGGGAACTAAATGTAATATCTCCAGAGTTGCAGATGACAAAAAGCTGATTCGGAGGGTGAGCTGTGAGGAGGATGCAGAGATGCTTCAGTGTGATTTGGACAAGCTGAGTGAGTGGCAAATGCATAGCAGATGCAGTATAATGTGGATAAATGTGAGGTTACCCACTTTGGTAGCAAAAACAGGAAGGCAGATCATTATCTGAATGGCTATAAATTGAGAGAGGGGAATGTGCAATGAGACCTCGGTGTCCTCGTACACCAGTCGCTGAAGGTAAGCATGCAGGTGCAGCAGGTGGTAAAGAAAGCAAATATTTCACCTCTCTCCTAACTATACTTCAGTTCTGCCAAAGGGTCATGAGGACTCGAAACGTCAACTGTTTTCTTCTCCACCGATGCTGCCAGACCTGCTGAGTTTTTCCAGGTAATTCTGTTTTTGTTTTGGATTTCCAGCATCCGCAGTAGCTTTTAGCTTTTTGTTTTTATCTCTGTGTTTAATTGACTGCCACCTCTCTTCAAGAAATGCCCTCCTTGAAGAAGTACTGCTCTGTTCTCCGACAGGATTTCCGTTTGTCTCTCCTGCCCTGTTCACCTTCATTGCTTTCCATTTCTCTCCTGGTGTTTGACAAGGTGTTTACTAAAATCACCACCTTCAACACCTCTTTGATCCTTTTGTCTGTGACATCTTTTGATTATCTGCTCCTATCACTGCTTGTTTGTCCCTACAACCACACCCCCCCCCAACTTCTCTCTCCACCCCCCCACCTTAGACCAGCTTATATTTCACCTCTCTCCTAACTATACTTCAGTTCTGCCGAAGGGTCATGAGGACTCGAAACGTCAACTGTTTTCTTCTCCACCGATGCTGCCAGACCTGCTGAGTTTTTCCAGGTAATTCTGTTTTTGTTTAGGCAAATGGTATGTTGGCCTTCTTAGTGAGAGGACTCAAGTACAGGAACAGGGATGTCTTGCTGCAATTATACAGGGCCTTGGTGAGACCACATCTGGAATATTGTGTGCAGTTTTGTCCTCCTTATCTGAGGAAGGATGTTCTTGCTATAGAGGGAGTGCAGCGAAGGTTTACCAGACTGATTCCTGGGATGGCGGGACTGACAAATGAGGAGCGATTGAGTCGGTTAGGATTATATTCGCTGGAGTTCAGAAGAATGAAGGGGGATCTCATAGACACCTATAAAATTCTAACAGGACTAGACAGGGTAGATACAGGAAGGATAAAAACAAAAAGCTAAAAGCTACTGCGGATGCTGGAAATCCAAAACAAAAACAGAATTACCTGGAAAAACTCAGCAGGTCTGGCAGCATCGGTGGAGAAGAAATCAGTTAACGTTTCGAGCCTTCATGGCCCTTCGGCAGAACTGAAGCATAGTTAGAAGAAGGGAGAAATATAAATTGGTTTAAGGTGGGGGGGGGGTGGGGGGGGAGAGACACATTGAGGGTGTGGTGATTGTGGAGATGAGCAGTTAATCAAAAGATGTCACAGACAAAAGGGTCAAAGAGGTGTCGAAGGTGGTGACATTTGTCTGAGAAAAGTGCTAATTAAGAATGGAAGACAGGATATTCAAAGTACAGCTCTAGTGGGGGTGGGGTGGAAAGACTAACAAGGTTTTAGTTTTAGATTTAAAAATAATGGAAATAGGTGGGGAAAGAAGAATCTATATAAATTATTGAAAAAAAAAGGAGGGGGGGGGGGGAAGAAACGGGGTGGGGATGGGGGGAGGGGGAGTTTAAGATCTAAAGTTGTTGAATTCAATATTCAGCCCAGAAGGCTGTAAAGTGCCTAGTCGGAAGATGAGGTGCTGTTCCTCCAGTTTGCGTTGGGCTTCACTGGAACAATGCAGCAAGCCAAGGACAGACATGTGGGCAAGAGAACAGGGTGGAGTGTTAAAATGGCAAGCGACAGGGAGGTTTGGGTCTTTCTTGCGGACAGACCGCAGGTGTTCCGCAAAACGGTCGCCCAGTTTGCGTTTGGTCTCTCCAATGTAGAGGAGACCGCATTGGGAGCAACGAATGCAGTAGACTAAGTTAGGGGAAATGCAAGTGAAATGCTGCTTCACTTGAAAGGAGTGTTTGGGCCCTTGGACGGTGAGGAGAGAGGAAGTGAAGGGGCAGGTGTTGCATCTTCTGCGTGGGCATGGGGAGGTGCCATAAGTGGGGGTTGAGGAATAGGGGGTGATGGAGGAGTGGACCAGGGTGTCCCGGAGGGAACGATCCCTACGGAATGCCGTCAGGGGGGGTGAAGGGAAGATGTGTTTGGTGGTGGCATCATGCTGGAGTTGGCGGAAATGGCGGAGGATGATCCTTTGAATGCGGAGGCTGGTGGGGTGATAAGTGAGGACAAGGGGGACCCTATCATGTTTCTGGGAAGGAGGAGAAGGCGTGAGGGAGGATGCGCGGGATATGGGCCGGACACGGTTGAGGGCCCTGTCAACGACCGTGGATGGAAAACCTCGGTTAAGGAAGAAGGAGGACATGTCAGAGGAGCTGTTTTTGAAGGTAGCGTCATCAGAACAGATGCGACGGAGGCGAAGGAACTGAGAGAATGGGATGGAGTCTTTACAAGAAGCGATGTGTGAGGAGCTGTAGTCGAGGTAGCTGTGGGAGTCGGTAGGCTTGTAATGGATATTGGTGGACAGTCTATCATCAGAAATTGAGACAGAGAGGTCAAGGAAGGGAAGGGAAGTGTCAGAGATGGACCATGTGAAGATGATGGAGGGGTGGAGATTGGAAGCAAAATTAATAAATTTTTCCAGGTCCCGACGAGAGCATGAAGCAGCACCGAAGTAATCATCGATGTACCGGAGAAAGAGTTGTGGGAGGGGGCCGGAGTAGGACTGGAACAAGGAATGTTCCACGTACCCCATAAAGAGATAGGCATAGCTGGGGCCCATGCGGGTACCCATAGCCACACCTTTTATTTGGAGGAAGTGAGAGGAGTTAAAGGAGAAATTGTTCAGTGTGAGAACAAGTTCAGCCAGACGGAGGAGAGTAGTGGTGGATGGGGATTGTTCGGGCCTCTGTTCAAGGAAGAAGCTAAGGGCCCTCAGACCATCCTGGTGGGGGATGGAGGTGTAGAGGGATTGGACATCCATGGTGAAGAGGAAGCGGTTGGGGCCAGGGAACTGGAAATTGTTGATGTGACATAAGGTGTCAGAGGAATCACGGATGTAGGTGGGAAGGGACTGGACAAGGGGAGAGAGAAGGGAGTCAAGATAACGAGAAATGAGTTCCGTGGGGCAGGAACAGGCTGACACGATCGGTCTGCCGGGACAGTTCTGTTTGTGGATTTTGGGTAGGAGGTAGAAGCGGGCACCGCCGCACCCTTTTTCAAAGCTGCGCGTGCCCCCAGTTTCATTTTATTCTTTGCCTCATCCGTCGCCTCAACAAGAAACTTTTTCTCTTTCTCTCAAGTGCTAAGGAACGCAAGCTCCAACAACTCATCGACACCAACACCCATCTGGGACCCTCCACCCCTGCTTGTCCCTCCGTCCTCACCCCATCTTCCAATCCCAGCCCCAGCCGCGTATTCACTATACCCCCTGACCGTTCCCTCTCCGATGCTGAACGTTCAGTGCTCAGCAAAGGACTTAGTTTCATACCCTTACGCCCTCATCTCAATGAATTTCGGGCTCGGCATGATGCTGAACTCTTCTTCCGCCGTCTTCGTCTCCGTGCTCACTTCTTTGGGCAGGAGTCCTCTCCCCGCTCAATGGATCCTTTCACCCACCTCCAATATTCTCCTTTCACTTGGACCCCTCCCTCTGGATTCTTACCTTCTCTTGATCTTTTCATTGAGAACTGTCGGTGACATTAGCCGTCTCAATTTCTCTGCTCCTCTCACCCATTCTAATCTGTCTCTCTCTGAACTCACTGCACTCCGTTCTCTCAGGTCCAACCCCAACATTGTCATCAAACCCGCTGACAAGGGTAGTGCTGTTGTTGTCTGGCGCACTGACCTCTACCTCGCGAAGGCTGAGCGTCAACTCGCAGACACTTCCTCCTACCTCTCCCTGGACCATGACCCCACCACAGAACATCAAGCCATTGTTTCCAGGACTGTCACTGACCTCATCTCCTCTGGAGATCTTCCTCCCACAGCTTCTAACTTGATAGTCGCCCAACCTCGGACGGCCCGCTTCTACCTCCTACCCAAAATCCACAAACAGAACTGTCCCGACAGACCGATCGTGTCAGCCTGTTCCTGCCCCACGGAACTCATTTCTCGTTATCTTGACTCCCTTCTCTCTCCCCTTGTCCAGTCCCTTCCCACCTACATCCGTGATTCCTCTGACACCTTACGTCACATCAACAATTTCCAGTTCCCTGGCCCCAACCGCTTCCTCTTCACCATGGATGTCCAAACCCTCTACACCTCCATCCCCCACCAGGATGGTCTGAGGGCCCTTAGCTTCTTCCTTGAACAGAGGCCCGAACAATCCCCATCCACCACTACTCTCCTCCGTCTGGCTGAACTTGTTCTCACACTGAACAATTTCTCCTTTAACTCCTCTCACTTCCTCCAAATAAAAGGTGTGGCTATGGGTACCCGCATGGGCCCCAGCTATGCCTATCTCTTTATGGGGTACGTGGAACATTCCTTGTTCCAGTCCTACTCCGGCCCCCTCCCACAACTCTTTCTCCGGTACATCGATGATTACTTCGGTGCTGCTTCATGCTCTCGTCGGGACCTGGAAAAATTTATTAATTTTGCTTCCAATCTCCACCCCTCCATCATCTTCACATGGTCCATCTCTGACACTTCCCTTCCCTTCCTTGACCTCTCTGTCTCAATTTCTGATGATAGACTGTCCACCAATATCCATTACAAGCCTACCGACTCCCACAGCTACCTCGACTACAGCTCCTCACACCCCGCTTCTTGTAAAGACTCCATCCCATTCTCTCAGTTCCTTCGCCTCCGTCGCATCTGTTCTGATGACGCTACCTTCAAAAACAGCTCCTCTGACATGTCCTCCTTCTTCCTTAACCGAGGTTTTCCATCCACGATCGTTGACAGGGCCCTCAACCGTGTCCGGCCCATATCCCGCGCATCCTCCCTCACGCCTTCTCCTCCTTCCCAGAAACATGATAGGGTCCCCCTTGTCCTCACTTATCACCCCACCAGCCTCCGCATTCAAAGGATCATCCTCCGCCATTTCCGCCAACTCCAGCATGATGCCACCACCAAACACATCTTCCCTTCACCCCCCCTGACGGCATTCCGTAGGGATCGTTCCCTCCGGGACACCCTGGTCCACTCCTCCATCACCCCCTATTCCTCAACCCCCACTTATGGCACCTCCCCATGCTCACGCAGAAGATGCAACACCTGCCCCTTCACTTCCTCTCTCCTCACCGTCCAAGGGCCCAAACACTCCTTTCAAGTGAAGCAGCATTTCACTTGCATTTCCCCTAACTTAGTCTACTGCATTCGTTGCTCCCAATGCGGTCTCCTCTACATTGGAGAGACCAAACGCAAACTGGGCGACCGTTTTGCGGAACACCTGCGGTCTGTCCGCAAGAAAGACCCAAACCTCCCTGTCGCTTGCCATTTTAACACTCCACCCTGTTCTCTTGCCCACATGTCTGTCCTTGGATTGCTGCATTGTTCCAGTGAAGCCCAACGCAAACTGGAGGAACAGCACCTCATCTTCCGACTAGGCACTTTACAACCTTCTGGGCTGAATATTGAATTCAACAACTTTAGATCTTAAACTCCCCCTCCCCCCATCCCCACCCCGTTTCTTCCCCCCCGCCCACCTTTTTTTTTCAATAATTTATATAGATTCTTCTTTCCCCACCTATTTCCATTATTTTTAAATCTAAACTAAAACCTTTAGTCTTTCCACCCCACTCCCACTAGAGCTGTACTTTGAATATCCTGTCTTCCATTCTTAATTAGCACTTTTCTCAGACAAATGTCACCACCTTCGACACCTCTTTGACCCTTTTGTCTGTGACATCTTTTGATTATCTGCTCATCTCCACAATCACCACACCCTCAATGTCTCTCTCTCCCCCCACCACCCCCCACCTTAAACCAATTTATATTTCTCCCTTCTTCTAACTATGCTTCAGTTCTGCCGAAGGGCCATGAAGGCTCGAAACGTTAACTGATTTCTTCTCCGCCGATGCTGCCAGACCTGCTGAGTTTTTCCAGGTAATTCTGTTTTTGTTTTAGATACAGGAAGGATGTTCCCGATGGTGGGGGGAGTCCAGACCCAGAGGTCACAGTCTGAGGATACGGGGTAGACCATTTAGGACTGAGATGAGGAGAAATTTCTTCACCCAGAGAGTGGTGAGCCTGTGGAATTCGCTACCACAGAAAGTAGTTGAGACCAAAACATTGTATGTTTTCAAGAAGGAGTTAGATATAGCTCTTGGGGCAAAAGGGATCAAAGGATATGGGGAGAAAGCGGGAGCAGGCTATTGAGTTGGATGATCAGCCATGATCATAATGAATGGCAGAGCAGGCTCGAAGGGCCGAATGGCCTACTCCTGCTATTTTCTATGTTTCTATGATCCTCCGACAGTGCGGCGCTCCCTCAGCACTGACCCTCCGACAGTGCGGCGCTCCCACAGTGCTGAGACTTGAGGTTAGAGGGGGAGACTGTTACCCAGTGAACAGGGGACTTGTGTGGGTCAGTCACTGCATGTCCGCAGATGATATGAGCAGAGGGTGGAAATGGATAAGAGATAAGATTTGTGGCCCTGCTGTTCTGTCTACCACCCCAAGGGGTCGCTCTGTAACACAGGATAGGTTTGGATTCAGTATTCTTGTCGGGGTCCGTGTGGAGACGGGTCCTGTATATTCCACTGGCTCAGACTGCAGACTAGTGCAACTGTGAGTGGACAGAGGGACATCTGCACACCTCCAGCCCATTGACCAGGCCTCAATATCACCGCCATTGTCCGTAATCAGAGCGTCAAGTTCCATACTATCAACGCCCAGCAGTCCCTCACCACCAGCTCCCTCGCCCAGCGGTCCCTCACCACCAGCTCCCTCGCCCAGCGCTCCCTCACCACCAGCTCCCTCGCCCAGCGGTCCCTCACCACCAGCTCCCTCGCCCAGTGGTCCCTCACCACCAGCTCCCTTGCCCAGAGGTCCCTCACCACCAGCTCCCTCGCCCAGCGATCCCTCACCACCAGCTCCCTCGCCCAGCCGTCCCTCACCACAAGCTCCCTCACCCAGCGGTCCCTCACCACCAGCTCCCTCGCCCAGCGATCCCTCACCACCAGCTCCCTCGCCCAGCGGTTCCTCACCACCAGCTCCCTCGCCCAGCCGTCCCTCACCACCAGCTCCCTCACCCAGCGGTCCCTCAACCAGCGGTCCCTCACCACCAGCTCCCTCACCACCAGCTCCCTCACCACCAGCTCCCTCACCACCAGCTCCCTCACCCAGCCGTCCCTCACCACCAGCTCCCTCGCCCAGCCGTCCCTCACCACCAGCTCCCTCGCCCAGCGGTCCCTCACCACCAGATCCCTCCACTCCTCCGCTCTCTCTGAATTGTCCGGCTGCTTATCCGACATCCAGTACTGGATGGGCAGAAATTTCCTCCGATTCGATATCGGGAAGACTGAAGCCATTGTTTTCAGTCCCCGCTCCGATCTCCGTTCCCTAGGGACCGGCTCCATCCCTCTCTCCCCGCCCCGGGAACAGTCGGAGATTAAACCATTCTGTTCACAGCCTTAGTGTCATATTCGAACCTGGGGGATGAGCTTCCGACCTCCTATTCGCCCATTTCCACCCCCAGAACATCGCCCGGATTCAAGCCCCATCTCAGCTCATCAGCTGCGGAAGCCCTCACCCACGCCTCCGCTACCTCCACAGTCGACTATCCCGACGCTCACCCGGCTGCTCCCCCACATTCCACCCTCCGTAAACTTCAGCTCATCCAAAACTCTGCTGCCCCCGTGTCCGACCTCGCACCGAGTCCCCTTCACCCATCACCCCCTGTGCTCACACTGACCCACACTGGCTCCCGGTCCGGAAACACCTCGATTTCAAAACTCACATCCTCGTGTTCAAATCCCTCCTCACCCCCTCCCTATCTCTGTAACCTCCTCCAGCCTCTACAACCCTCCCTATCTCTGTAACCTCCTCCAGCCTCTACAACCCTCCCTATCTCTGTAACCTCCTCCAGCCCCGACAACCCTCCCTATCTCTGTAAATTCCTCCAGCCCCTACCACCCTCCCTATCTCTGTAACCTCCTCCAGCCCCTACAACCCTCCCTATCTCTGTAACCTTCTCCAGCCCCTACACCCCTCCCTATCTCTGTAACCTCCTCCAGCCCCTACAACCCTCCCTATCTCTGTAACCTCCTCCAGCCCCTACAACACTCCCTATCTCTGTAACCTCCTCCATCCACTACAACCCTCCCTATCTCTGTAACTTCCTCCAGCCCCTACAACCCTCCCTATCTCTGTAACCTCCTCCAGCCTCTACAACCCTCCCTATCTGTGTAACCTCCTCCAGCCCCTACGACCCTCCCTATCTCTGTAACCTCCTCCAGCCCCCACAACCCTCCCTATCTCTGTAACCTCCTCCAGCCCCTATGACCCTCCCTATCTCTGTAACCTCCTCCAGCCCCTACACCCCTCCCTATCTCTGTAAACTCCTCCAGCCCCTACAACCCTCCCTATCTCTGTAACCTCCTCCAGCCCCTACACCCCTCCCTATCTCTGTAACCTCCTCCACCCCCTACAACCCTCCCTATCTCTGTAACCTCCTCCAGCCCCTACAACCCTCCAAAATCTCTGGGCTCCTCCAATTCCGGCCTCTTGACCATCCCCCGATTCCCATCGCTCCACCATTGGCGGCCGTGCCTTCAGCTGCCTGGGGGCCCTGAGCTCTGGAACTCCCTCCCTTTACCTCTCCGCCTCCCTCTCTCTCTCTGATACATATCAACCTCCAAATCAGGAGCAGGAGGAGGTCCATCGGCCCCTCGAGTCAGCTCTGGCATTCAATAATATCACTGCTGAGCTGATTGTAACCTGAACTGCACATTCCCGCCTCCCCCCAATAACCTTTCACCCGTGTATTAACGAAGAATCTCTCCACCTCTGCCTCAAAGATATTCAAAAGCTGCTTCCACCACCTCCTGAGGAACAGGGTTCCCAAGACTCACAACCCACTGGGAGAAAGAGTTTCCTCTCATCCCTGTCTTAAATCTCCACCCCCCTCTCTCTCTCTCTCTCTCTCTCCTCCTTTAAGACGCTCCTAAAAACCGACCTCTCTGACCGAGCTTTTGGTCACCTGTCCCTAAATATCTCCGTATGTGGCTCGAGGTCAGAGTCTGTCTGATTGACCTTCCTGTGAAGCACCTGGGGGATGTTTTACTGGGTTAAAGGCGCTAGATAAATGCAGGTTGGCTTCATCCTGATTACACTGCGAGCAGGAGTCCAGGTGGTTGGTGTCAGACGGGTTTGAACAGATTTAGGGTGGGACCCGCCCGGCACCCTGACCTGCAGCAACTAGTTCAGACTGAAACATTGGCAAACTCTGCATCGGCAGAGAGAACTTTACCCAACCTCCCCGCACCTCCCCCACCACCCGCCTCCCCAGCCCCACACGAACCTCCCCTCCTCCACCTCTCACTACCGTCCCTCCCCACCCAACCCCTCCCCTCAGGGAGACTGGGAGAAGCTGGGATTGTTCCCCTTAGAGCAGAGAAGGTTAAGGGGGAGATTGAATCGAGGCATTCAAAATCAGGAAGGGCTTGGATCGAGTGAATGAGGAGAAACTGTTTCCAGTGGCAGGAGGGTCGGTAACCAGAGGGACACAGATTGAAGAGAATCGGGAAAAGAGCCAGAGGGGGAGATGAGGAGAATGTTTTTTTGACACAGCGAGTTGTTGTGATCTGGAAGGCGCTGCCTGAAAGGGCGGTGGAAGCAGATTCAATAGGAACTTTCAAAAGGGGAATTGGATAAATACTCGAAAAGGGGAAATTTGCAGGGACTTCAAGGAGAGATGCAAACAATCCCCATCTCCTGTCACCAGCTCGGGACGTCCCAAAGCCTTTCACACACAGTGAATGACAGTGCGGCGGTCCCTCAGCACTGACCCTCCGACAGTGCGGCGCTCCCTCAGCACTGACCCTCCGACAGTGCGGCGCTCCCTCAGCACTGACCCTCCGACAGTGCGGCGCTCCCTCAGTACTGACCCTCCGACAGTGCGGCGCTCCCTCAGCACTGACCCTCCGACAGTGCGGCGCTCCCTCAGTACTGACCCTCCGACAGTGCGGCGCTCCCTCAGCACTGACCCTTCGACAATGCGGCGCTCCCTCAGCACTGACCCTCCGACAGTGCGGGCGCTCCCTCAGCACCGACCCTCCGACAGCGCAGGCGCTCCCTCAGCACCGACCCTCCGACAGCGCAGCGCTCCCTCAGCACCGACCCTCCGACAGTGCGGGCACTCCCTCAGCACCGACCCTCCGACAGTGCGGCGCTCCCTCAGCACTTACCCTCCGACAGTGCGGGGCTCCTTCAGTACTGACCCTCCGACAGTGCGGCGCTCCCTCAGCACTTACCCTCCGACAGTGCGGGCACTCCCTCAGCACTGACCCTCCGACAGTGCGGCGCTCCCTCAGCACCGACCCTCCGACAGTGCGGCGCTCCCTCAGCACTGGCCCTCCGACAGTGCGGGCGCTCCCTCAGCACTGACCCTCCGACAGTGCGGCACTCCCTCCACACTGCTTTGGGACTGTCACCCTGAATTGTGTCGTGAAGTCTGTGCAGGTTACTGAAGAACCCAGAGCTTTCTGACCCAGAGTGAGAATGTGACGGAGTGAGAACAAAGTGAAAGGGCAGTGGGATAACAGTTGGAGGGATGGGCTGAAGGTCCTCCTGCGCTGAGAGTTTCTGGGATCTTCCTGGCTCTGTGTGTGTGTGTGTCAGTCTGACAACAGGCTCTTCAGCAGTTGTGCCCTGCCCCTTTAAGACAGCCAGGAGGGTGGAGTTGGAAGTTGTATATTCTCAGCTTGAAGGCGGGAGGGGAGGATTTCTGCAGTGCCCAGACCAGGAACATGCCGGGGGCAGTGAGGCTGTTTTGAAGAGGAGGGGATTGGGAGCTGCTGTCCCTCTGTGTGTTTTGAGTTGGTGGGGTTGGGTTGGGTTTGGGGCTGGCCACGGAGTCAGAATGGCCGGGGCTCGTCCCGGAGTTCACGCCCTGCAACTCAAGCCTGTGTTTGTTCACGAAATGCTGAAGAAAGGCAGCAAGTTTCTCAAGTGGGACGAGGTGAGTGTGGCAAACGGAGTAGGAGGAGGTGGTGGTGGGGATTTGCTGGAGGGATGAGGGCAGTGGGCTCCTTACCCCCCCCTCCCCACCCCAACTCTGACAGGTGCAAGTGGGGGGGAAAAAAAAGTTTGGAAAAAGTTTTGGAAAAAGTTTTTGAAAAAGTTTTTGAAAAAGTTTTGTTAAAAAGTTTGGCTAAGTTTTTGTTTCTGTCTCTCTCTCTCTCTCTTCCCACCCCCTTTTTTTTGTCTGGGTGTCAATCTCACTTTCTAAAGCTCGACATGTTTCATACGAGGAAATGCAGTTGTGTAAGAGTCCAGTTTATAAATTTAGAACACTTGTGCCCAGGACTTAAAGGGCTCAAAAGAGACATGTTCACGATCGAGGTTGTGGACAGGCTGCCCCTGTTCTGGTGTGTATATGTGTGTGTGTGTGTGTGTGTGTATATCTCCCTCTCTCCCTCCCTCTCTCTCTCTCTCCCTCCTCTCCCTCTCTATCTCTCTCCCTCCCTCCCTCTCCCCCCCCCCCTCTCCCCCCCCTCCCTCTCTCTCTCTCTCTCCCTTTCCCTCAACTTGCACCAAAAAAGGAATTGAGATCCATGCCTTGGGGGGGTGTGGGCACGTTTGGAGAGGAGGAATTCCTGGGGCTGTGAAACTACAGGCCCGGAATGTAAACTTTGCCCCGTCAGATTGGGGAGGGAGGGTGGAGAGACAGGCAAGAGGGGCAAGGGGAGAGGGGAGGGGAGAGGAGAGGGCAGAGGGGACTACCAGAGGATTCAACAACTTCCCATTGCACTCAGCAACCGGGGATTCCGTGGGACATGGCTGACCTCCGGGCTGACCCTGCAGCCGCTTGAGGGTGCTTCTCTCCAAGGGAAAATTGGGCTCGCTTTGTGGGAGGCTGGGGCAGGATGTCCGATGAGTATGTGTATCTCGTTTTGGTAGCGACCCCCCTAGGATAGACCCCTGGCTGAGTTCCTGAGCAGGGTCTCTGGGGGTGGGTGGGGAGGGTTAGGGATGGGAATGAACTCTGTTCCCTGCCCCCTCACCCCCACAAAGGTGAAAATGAGCCCTGGTGCGAGGCCTTTCACAGTCGAATGTCCGGGTGACCCTATGCGCTGACAGTTCAGTAAAGGCTGGTGGGGAAGGCACTGCTTGCAAAGTTTGGGGAGGGGGAAAATATCAGCGGACGCTTGCGGATTACCCCGTTCAACCTGAAAGGCCCCCTTCCTCCCCCCACCCCCCGCCTCAATCCCCAGGGTCCATGTAACATCGATTCTGTCAAAGCTGCACCTCCGACGATAGAAGGAAACAGATTTCCAGCTGCTGTCACCCCCTCGGGACGTCCCAAAGTGTCTCACAGACAGTGAAGGACTTTTTTTTGAAGTGTGGTCCCTGTTGTAATGTAGGAAACTCAGCAGGCCATTTACGCACAGCAAGATCCCACATACATCAGTGTGATAATGACCCAGATCATCTGTTTTTAGTGATGTTGGGTGAGGGATAAATATTGGCCCCAGGACACCGGGGAGAACTCCCCCCTGCTCTTCTTCCAATAGTGGTCGTGGGATCTTTTACCCCCACCTGAGAGGGCAGATGGGGCCTCGGTTTAATGTCTCATCGTGAAAGACAGCACCTCCGACAGTGCAGCACTCCCTCAGTACTGACCCTCCGACAGTGCGGCGCTCCCTCAGCACTGACCCTCCGACAGTGCGGCGCTCCCTCAGCACTGACCCTCCGACAGTGCGACGCTCCCTCAGCACTGACCCTCCGACAGTGCGGCGCTCCCTCAGCACTGACCCTCCGACAGTGCGGCGCTCCCTCAGCACTGACCCTCCGACAGTGCGGCGCTCCCTCAGCACTGACCCTCCGACAGTGCGGCGCTCCCTCAGCACTGACCCTCCGACAGTGCGGCGCTCCCTCAGCACTGACCCTCCGACAGTGCGGCGCTCCCTCAGCACTGACCCTCCGACAGTGCGGCGCTCCCTCAGCACTGACCCTCCGACAGTGCGGCGCTCCCTCAGCACTGACCCTCCGACAGTGCGGCGCTCCCTCAGCACTGACCCTCCGACAGTGCGGCGCTCCCTCAGCACTGACCCTCCGACAGTGCGGCGCTCCCTCAGCACTGACCCTCCGACAGTGCGGCGCTCCCTCAGCACTGACCCTCCGACAGTGCGGCGCTCCCTCAGCACTGACCCTCCGACAGTGCGGCGCTCCCTCAGCACTGACCCTCCGACAGTGCGGCGCTCCCTCAGCACTGACCCTCCGACAGTGCGGCGCTCCCTCAGCACTGACCCTCCGACAGTGCGGCGCTCCCTCAGCACTGACCCTCCGACAGTGCGGCGCTCCCTCAGCACTGACCCTCCGACAGTGCGGCGCTCCCTCAGCACTGACCCTCCGACAGTGCGGCGCTCCCTCAGCACTGACCCTCCGACAGTGCGGCGCTCCCTCAGCACTGACCCTCCGACAGTGCGGCGCTCCCTCAGCACTGACCCTCCGACAGTGCGGCGCTCCCTCAGCACTGACCCTCCGACAGTGCGGCGCTCCCTCAGCACTGACCCTCCGACAGTGCGGCGCTCCCTCAGCACTGACCCTCCGACAGTGCGGCGCTCCCTCAGCACTGACCCTCCGACAGTGCGGCGCTCCCTCAGCACTGACCCTCCGACAGTGCGGCGCTCCCTCAGCACTGACCCTCCGACAGTGCGGCGCTCCCTCAGCACTGACCCTCCGACAGTGCGGCGCTCCCTCAGCACTGACCCTCCGACAGTGCGGCGCTCCCTCAGCACTGACCCTCCGACAGTGCGGCGCTCCCTCAGCACTGACCCTCCGACAGTGCGGCGCTCCCTCAGCACTGACCCTCCGACAGTGCGGCGCTCCCTCAGCACTGACCCTCCGACAGTGCGGCGCTCCCTCAGCACTGACCCTCCGACAGTGCGGCGCTCCCTCAGCACTGACCCTCCGACAGTGCGGCGCTCCCTCAGCACTGACCCTCCGACAGTGCGGCGCTCCCTCAGCACTGACCCTCCGACAGTGCGGCGCTCCCTCAGCACTGACCCTGATATTGGGAGCCTTACTAGGGACTCAGATCTCTGGAGTGGAGCTTGAACCCACCTCCTTGTGACTTTAAGCGAGAGAAAGAATTTGAACCAGAGCCCAACTGAAATAATTTGCACAAAAGAAAACAAACTTTTAATAACTGATCTCAACAGTCTCCCTGCTCCCCAACCCAACCCCGGTCCCACATGCACTCTCACTGGGGTACGGGTCCCACACACACTGACTCTCACTGGGGTACGGGTCCCACACACACTGACTCTCACTGGGGTACGGGTCCCACACACACACTGACTCTCACTGGGGTACGGGTCCCACACACACACTGACTCTCACTGGGGTACGGGTCCCACACACACTGACTCTCACTGGGGTACGGGTCCCACACACACTGACTCTCACTGGGGTACGGGTCCCACACACACTGACTCTCACTGGGGTATGGGTCCCGGAGACTCTGCAGTTCCGGTTGATGTGAAAGTGTTGCCGATCGCTGCCTGGGAGTTTGCCTTGGCCAGTGTGTTGTTTTTGCTGCGAGGATCTGGATTTCCCCTCCCCTGTCCAGCTGCCTCTTCACGTGGGGGCTAATCTGATCGGTGCGTTTGATAAGTGGAGATAGCAGGTGGATCTTTTAACAGCGACAGATGGTGGAAGTCAGTCACCCTCGGCCGTTATCAGGAGCGGGACAAAGATCATGGCACATTCCAGCGGGACTGGGAACTGAGCATTCAGGAGTTCCCCGGAGGTGGTGCCTGTCTAGGGGCCTGGGCCTGTAAGACTGGTTCCACCTGAACAGACCTCCTGCCCCCACCTCCCCTCCCCTCCCCCACTGGCCCATTGCCGTGATGCTGTGTGTCGCTTGAGCCCCAGGAAGGGAAGGCTTCCCGCTCAGCTGTGATGCCACCTGTGGTCAAGCAGCCCGCTGAGACTTTCCTGTCCCTCCTGAGGCCCTGCCGCCCTCCGCCTCCTCCTGAAGGCCCTGACCGCAGCCTGGGCCTGAGTCTTCGGGGGGGTGGGGGGGAAAGGAGGAAGGCTGTCCTCCCATCTGAGCTTGGGCAGGGGAGGGGGAGAAGTGGTGAGCTATCCAACCACAGGGTGCATCACAGCAGAGCCTGAGACTACCTTGACCTGAGCTTTACCCACACAACAGCACATCTTGGGTGAGGGTTTGACCCATTGGGATTGTGGACGGTGGGAGTGAACGGGAAGGGGTTTGGGTCCATTGGGATTGTGGACAGTGGGAGTGAACGGGAAGGGGTTTGGGTCCATTGGGATTGTGGACAGTGGGAGTGAATGGGAAGGGGTTTGGGTCCATTGGGATTGCGGACGGTGGGAGTGAACGGGAAGGGGTTTGGGTCCATGGGGATTGTGGACAGTGGGAGTGAACGGGAAGGTGTTTGGGTCCATGGGGATTGTGTACAGTGGGAGTGAATGGGAAGGGGTTTGGGTCCATTGGGATTGTGGACAGTGGGAGTGAACGCAAAACTGGAACTGAGCTGAGTTGTTGGATCCCCTTGCCCAGCAAGTGCTTATGCTGTTGGGTGTTTTTAAACTAGATGGGCAGGGGGCAGGGTCTGGGAACCTGGGGGCAAATTCAGAGCAGGAGATGGAGAATTGGTGAGTGACTCTGAAAGACAGAAGCAGCACAGGTTAAAAAGTGTACAGCACAGGATTTGGCAACGTTAAAAGGTATATATGTAAATGCAAGGAGTTTAGCAAATAAAGCTGATGAGATGAGGGCACAGATAGACACAGGGCAGCATGATATCATCGATATAACGGAAACTTGGCTTAAGGAGGGGTAGAAATGGCAGCTCAACATCCCTGAGTTTTCAGAGTGTAGCATTATTGGTTAAAGAATCAGTGACAGCTGTGAGGAGGATGATATACTAAATGAAGCATCAAATGGGCAGCCACATTGCTCGGTGTGTACTATAGACCCCCAAATAGTGGAAGGGAGTTAGAATATGTAGGCAAATTTCTGAGTGGATAAACAATAGGACAATAATAGCTGGAGACTTCAACTACCCTAATATCAATCGGGATACGAACAGTGTGAAGGGCACAGAGGGTACAAAATTCTTGTACTGCATTCAGAATAACTTTTTTAGCCGGCACGTAGCAAGCCCAACGAGAGGGGGCGCAATTCTAGATTCAGTCTTAGGAAATGAAGCTGGGCAAGTGGATGAAGTAGCAGTGGGGGCCATTTTGGAAATAGTGACCATAACATCGTTAGATTTAGCATCATTATGGAAAAGGACAAAGATAGAACAGGAGCAAAAGTTCTCAATTGGGGGAGGATAAATTTTACAAAGCTGAGAGGTGAGGTGGGGAGAGTGGACTGGATACAGCGATTAGAGGGGAAAACTGTCAAACCAGTGGGAGGCATTGGAAAGTGAGATTCTGCGGACACAGTGTAGACATGTCCCCACAAAGAGGAAGGGGGGTACTGCCAAATCTAGAGACCCCTGGTTACCCAGGAGCACACAGGCCAAGATAAAGCAAAACAAGAAAGCTTATGACAGTCACAAAAGACTCAACACTGTAGAAAGCCTCAGAGTTTAGAAAGTACAGGGGTGAAGTAGAAATGGAAATTGGGAAAGCAAAGGGAGGGTACGACAAAATATCGGCAGGTAAAATCAAAGGAAATCCAAAGGTGTTTTACCCAGTACAATAAGAGCGAGAGAATAACTAAGGAAAGGGTCGGGCCTATCAGAGATGTACACGGTAACTTGTGTGTTGATGCTGAAGATGTGGACAGGGTTCTCAATGAGCACTTTGTCTCTGTTTTCACCAAGGAGAGGGATGAAGCAGACATTCTAGTTAAAGAGGAGAGTATGGAACATTAGATACAGTAAGCTTAGTGAGAGAGGAAGTACTGGAGGGACTGACATCCCTGAGGGTGGATAAATCACCAGGGCCGGATGGATTGTACCCCAGGCTGTTGAAGGAAGACACGGAGGAAGTGGCAGATGCTCTGAGGATCATTTTTCAATCCTCACTAGATACAGGCGAGGTCCCAGAGGATTGGGGGTCTGCGAGCGTTGTACTAATATTTAAAAAGGGTGCGAGGGTTAGGCTGGAAAGTTATAGGCCTGACTTTGGTGGTGGGCGAATTATAGTAATCAATTCTGAGAGACAGGATAAACTGTCACTTAGAAAGGCCCAGATTGACCAGGGATAGTCAGCATGGTTTTGTTAAGGGAAGGTCAGGCCATACTGAGTTAATCAAATTTTTTCAGGAAGTAACAAGGAGGATTGATGAGGGTAATGCAGTGGATGTTGTCTACATGGATTTTAGTAAGGGCACTTAACAAGGTCCCACATGGCAGACTGGTCAAGGAAGTGAGATCCCCATGGGACACAGGGGAAGGTGGATCCAAAACTGTCTCAGTGACAGGAAACAAAGGGTAATGGGTGATGGGTGTGAATGGAAAACAGCTTCCAGTGGTGTTCCACAGGGCTCAGTGTTGGGGCTCTTGCTGTTTGTCGTATATATTAATGATTTAGACTTAAATGTGGGAGGCATGATTGGGAAATTTGCGGATGACACAAAAATTGGCCGTGTAGTTGATGGTGAAGAGGATACCTGTTGATTCCAGGATGATATCAATGGTCT
Organism: Cetorhinus maximus; assembly: GCF_964194155.1. Lineage (NCBI taxonomy): Eukaryota > Metazoa > Chordata > Chondrichthyes > Lamniformes > Cetorhinidae > Cetorhinus > Cetorhinus maximus. The sequence continues at coordinate 25,569 of NW_027597785.1, read as the reverse complement.
GGTTGAGTGGATGGAGAAGTAGCAACTAGAATTCAATCGGGAAAAGCGTGAGATGATGCATTTGGAGAGGGTGAACAAAGCAAGGGAACACTCACTAAACGGCAAGCCCCAGGGTGGCCCTCTGCATGGGGCATTGAGTCCTAAAGGACTGGAAAGGCCCAGGATGACACCGAAAGCGGGAGCGTCACAGCAGTTGGAGGGACCCACAATAGACCTAGGCGTCCTGGTTCAGGAATCACCGACCTGTCCCCTTTAGAGGGCAGACACGATGCCTCATGTGACCGAACAGCCCATCGGTGGGCAAAATCTCAAGAGGACAGTCCGCCCTGTGACCTATTGAACTGGGCAGAAGTAGTTGTCAATAGGATCCCCACTGTGTGTGAAGCGGGTGGGGTAGTGGGGAGGACGGGGTTGGAGGATAAGGAGGCAGTGATCGGGTGTGTGTCGCCCTGGATACTCTTGGCCTGCCAAGGGGCGGGGGTCGGACGTTGCGGGGTCAGGGTGCGGGGGTCGGGGCGTTGTGGGGTCAGGTTGCAGGGTCAGAGTGCGGGGGTTGGGGCGTTGCAGGGTCAGGGTGCGGGGGTCGGGGGGTTGCGGGGTCAGGTTGCAGGGTCGGGGCGTTGTGGGGTCAGGTTGCAGGGTCAGAGTGCGGGGGTTGGGGCGTTGCAGGGTCAGGGTGCGGGGGTCGGGGGGTTGCGGGGTCAGGTTGCAGGGTCGGGGCGTTGCGAGGTAAGGGTGCGGGGGTCAGGGTGCGGGGGTCAGGGTGTGGGGGTCAGGGTGCGGGTGTCGGGGCGTTGCGAGGTAAGGGTGCGGGGTCAGGGTGTGGGGGTTGGGGCGTTGCGGGGTCAGGGTGTGGGGGTTGGGGCGTTGCGGGGTCAGGGTGTGGGGGTCGGGGCGTTGCGGGGTCAGGGTGTGGGGGTCAGGGTGTGGGGGTCGGGGCGTTGCGAGGTAAGGGTGCGGGGGTCAGGGTGTGGGGGTCAGGGTGTGGGGGTCGGGGCGTTGCGAGGTAAGGGTGCGGGGGTCAGGGTGTGGGGGTCAGGGTGTGGGGGTCGGGGCGTTGCGAGGTAAGGGTGCGGGGTCAGGGTGCGGGGGTCAGGGTGTGGGGGTCAGGGTGCGGGTGTCGGGGCGTTGCGGGGTCAGGGTGTGGGGGTCGGGGCGTTGCGGGGTCAGGGTGTGGGGGTCAGGGTGCGGGTGTCGGGGCGTTGCGGGGTCAGGGTGTGGGGGTCGGGGCGTTGCGGGGTCAGGGTGTGGGGGTCAGGGTGCGGGTGTCGGGGCGTTGCGGGGTCAGGGTGTGGAGGTCGGGGCGTTGCGGGGTCAGGGTGTGGGGGTCAGGGTGCGGGTGTCGGGGCGTTGCGGGGTCAGGGTGTGGGGGTCGGGGTGTTGCGGGGTCAGGGTGTGGGGGTCAGGGTGTGGGGGTCGGGGCGTTGCGAGGTAAGGGTGCGGGGGTCAGGGTGTGGGGGTCAGGGTGTGGGGGTCGGGGCGTTGCGAGGTAAGGGTGCGGGGGTCAGGGTGTGGGGGTCAGGGTTTGGGGGTCGGGGCGTTGCGAGGTAAGGGTGCGGGGTCAGGGTGTGGGGGTCGGGGCGTTGCGGGGTCAGGGTGTGGGGGTCGGGGCGTTGCGGGGTCAGGGTGCGGGGGTCAGGGTGTGGGGGTCAGGGTGTGGGGGTCGGGGCGTTGCGAGGTAAGGGTGCGGGGGTCAGGGTGTGGGGGTCAGGGTGTGGGGGTCGGGGCGTTGCGAGGTAAGGGTGCGGGGGTCAGGGTGTGGGGGTCAGGGTGTGGGGGTCGGGGCGTTGCGAGGTAAGGGTGCGGGGTCAGGGTGTGGGGGTCGGGGCGTTGCGGGGTCAGGGTGTGGGGGTCGGGGCGTTGCGGGGTCAGGGTGTGGGGGTCGGGGCGTTGCGGGGTCAGGGTGTGGGGGTCAGGGTGCGGGTGTCGGGGCGTTGCGGGGTCAGGGTGTGGGGGTCGGGGTGTTGCGGGGTCAGGGTGTGGGGGTCAGGGTGTGGGGGTCGGGGCGTTGCGAGGTAAGGGTGCGGGGGTCAGGGTGCGGGTGTCGGGGCGTTGCGGGGTCAGGGTGCGGGTGTCGGGGCGTTGCGGGGTCAGGGTGCGGGGGTCAGGGTGTTGCGCCATTTGAAGAGTTGAAGTTGCTGATTTCTCTTGGAGCTGTTTTGCCTGTTCCAAAACATTATTGTTCAAAATGAGCATCATTGTGGCTGAGCTGAACACATTAACCCTTAAACTAACAAATAAAGGTCTGCATAAGAACAGTTTTAAATTAAAGACTTTAAGAGGGAGAGAGAGGAGGTGTGTTGAGGGGTGGATTGGGGGAATGTTGGGGGAGAGAGACAGGGACTGGGATTAGAGAGACAGGTGAGATTGAGGGAGACAGAGGTCACAGAGATGAGAGGGTGAGAGGGAGTCAATTCCGGCCTCTTGACCATCCCCCGATTCCCCATCGCTCCACCATTGGCGGCCGTGCCTTCAGCTGCCTGGGGCCCTGAGCTCTGGAATTCCCTTCCTACACCTCTGTCTGCGTCTGTGTGTGTGTGTGCCTGTCTGCGTGTGTGTGTGTGTGTGCCTGTCTGCGTGTGTGTGTGTGTGTGCCTGTCTGCGTGTGTGTGTGTGTGTGCCTGTCTGCGTGTGTGTGTGTGTGTGCCTGTCTGCGTGTGTGTGTGTGTGTGCCTGTCTGCGTGTGTGTGTGTGTGTGCCTGTCTGCGTCTGTGTGTGTGTGTGCCTGTCTGCGTCTGTGTGTGTGTGTGCCTGTCTGCGTCTGTGTGTGTGTGTGCCTGTCTGCGTCTGTGTGTGTGTGTGCCTGTCTGCGTCTGTGTGTGTGTGTGCCTGTCTGCGTCTGTGTGTGTGTGTGCCTGTCTGCGTCTGTGTGTGTGTGTGCCTGTCTGCGTCTGTGTGTGTGTGTGCCTGTCTGCGTCTGTGTGTGTGTGTGCCTGTCTGCGTCTGTGTGTGTGTGTGCCTGTCTGCGTCTGTGTGTGTGTGTGCCTGTCTGCGTCTGTGTGTGTGTGTGCCTGTCTGCGTCTGTGTGTGTGTGTGCCTGTCTGCGTCTGTGTGTGTGTGTGCCTGTCTGCGTCTGTGTGTGTGTGTGCCTGTCTGCGTCTGTGTGTGTGTGTGCCTGTCTGCGTCTGTGTGTGTGTGTGCCTGTCTGCGTCTGTGTGTGTGTGTGCCTGTCTGCGTCTGTGTGTGTGTGTGCCTGTCTGCGTCTGTGTGTGTGTGTGCCTCTCCTCCTTTAAGACGCTCCTTAAAACTGACCTCTGTGACCGAGCTTTTGGTCACCTGTCCCTAAATATCTCCGTATGTGGCTCGGGGTCAGAGTCTGTCTGATTGACCTTCCTGTGAAGCACCTTGGGGAGGGTTTACTGTGTTACAGGAAGGTTGTTGCTGTGGTTCAGTGAGTGGGTATTCGAGTGATCATTTCTGAATGGGATCTGGTTAATTGCTGTGATGTTGATTGGATTCCCCAAGTGACGATAGGGCCTGGATTAGCTGCACAGTTGGAGAGAGAGGGGCTTTCAAATGCAGTTCCTGGCATAGAGAGATAAGGAACGAGAACTTGTGGCTGAACAGTATAACTTTCAAAATACCTCTTCAGCACCCGTTCAAAAGAGAATGTTGCTTCTTCCTACATGTGATTATTTCCCTTTTTAGTTCACATTCTGAGCTGTCATTAAAGATGACTGAGATGGGCCAGGCGAGCCACACCTAGCCTCAGGACCATGGGGTGGGTGGCAGGGGCTGCGGGGATGGGGGGGGGAAGGAGGGCACAGAGAGCATTCCCCCTCTCCCCCGCCCCCACCTTAATATGTCCGTAGGTGGCTCAAGGTCAAATTCCATCTGATTGGTGCCTTTGTGAAGTGCCAAGGGCCACATTTCACAGGCGCTAGATGAATGCAAGGAGTTTATTCTGGACTGCCTAACAGTCGGAAGAGAACTTTTCAAACCAGGTAGATGACTGAATGATGCAAAGCAGGAGGCCATTCAGCCCATTGTACCTATGTGGATCCTCAGTGTGAGATGAGACTAATTTGTTTGCTGTTGAGCGAGAGACAGTGATCGAGAATTACCGGCACTGGGAGCTCCTGTATCAGATCGTGTATCAGAACAGGAAATCTTAACTGAGTGTCCATTAGTCTGTTTATTGGTTAAATGTGACGCCTGCATAAAATCCTTGTACAATCCAGGAATGGGTGAGGTGTTATGGTTGGTATGTAGGTCAACGAGTTCTCCAACTTCATAACACCCGCTCATCTCACTTGCTCTACACTATTCCCATCAAACATTCCCAGGACAGGTACAGCACGGGGTTAGATACAGAGTAAATCTCCCTCTACACCATTCCCATCAAACATTCCCAGGACAGGTACAGCACGGGGTTAGATACAGAGTAAAGCTCCCTCTACACCATTCCCATCAAACATTCCCAGGACAGGTACAGCACGGGGTTAGATACAGAGTAAAGCTCCCTCTACACCGTCCCCATCAAACACTCCCAAGACAGGTACAGCACAGGGTTAGATACAGAGTAAAGCTCCCTCTACACTGTCCCCATCAAACATTCCCAGGACAGGTACAGCACGGGGTTAGATACAGAGTAAAGCTCCCTCTACACTGTCCCCATCAAACATTCCCAGGACAGGTACAGCACGGGGTTAGATACAGAGTAAAGCTCCCTCTACACTGTCCCCATCAAACATTCCCAGGACAGGTACAGCACGGGGTTAGATACAGAGTAAAGCTCCCTCTACACTGTCCCCATCAAACATTCCCAGGACAGGTACAGCACGGGGTTAGATACAGAGTAAAGCTCCCTCTACACTGTCCCCATCAAACACTCCCAGGACAGGTACAGCACGGGGTTAGATACAGAGTAAAGCTCCCTCTACACTGTCCCCATCAAACACTCCCAGGACAGGTACAGCACGGGGTTAGATACAGAGTAAAGCTCCCTCTACACTGTCCCCATCAAACACTACCAGGACAGGTACAGCACGGGGTTAGATACAGAGTAAAGCTCCCACTACACGGTCCCGATCAAACACTCCCAGGACAGGTACAGCACGGGGTTAGATACAGAGTAAAGCTCCCTCTACACGGTCTCCATCAAACACTCCCAGGACAGGGATAGCACGGGGTTAGATACAGAGTAAAGCTCCCTCTACACTATCCCCATCAAACACTCCCAGGACAGGTACAGCACGGGGTTAGATACAGAGTAAAGTTCTCTCTACACTGTCCTCATCAAACATTCCCAGGACAGGTACAGCACGGGGTTAGATACAGAGTAAAGCTCCCTCTACACTATCCCCATCAAACACTCCCAGAACAGGTACAGCACGGGGTTAGATACAGAGTAAAGCTCTCTCTACACTGTGCTCATCAAACATTCCCAGGACAGGTACAGCTCGGGGTTAGATACAGAGTAAATCTCCCTCTACACTGTCCCCATCAAACACTCCCAGGACAGGTACAGCACGGGGTTAGATACAGAGTAAAGCTCCCTCTACACCGTCCCCATCAAACACTCCCAGGACAGGTACAGCACGGGGTTAGATACAGAGTAAAGCTCCCTCTACACTGTCCCCATCAAACACTCCCAGGACAGGTACAGCACGGGGTTAGATACAGAGTAAAGCTCCCTCTACACCGTCCCCATCAAACACTCCCAGGACAGGTACAGCACGGGGTTAGATACAGAGTAAAGCTCCCTCTACACCGTCCCCATCAAACACTCCCAGGACAGGTACAGCACGGGGTTAGATACAGAGTAAAGCTCCCTCTACACCGTCCCCATCAAACACTCCCAGGACAGGTACAGCACGGGGTTAGATACAGAGTAAAGCTCCCTCTACACTGTCCCCTTGAAACATTTGAAAGTTATTCTGTTCTCCCTCCCAGCGAAGGTTCCAGGCTAAAGCATGGTGTCACCTGGAGAGCTGTGTTTGTGAGTTTGGAATAACAGGGGTATCTTCATCTGTCGTCCTACCCGCACACACCGTCGTCACACTATGAAGGGGCGGAGGGAGAGCTGGATCTGGGGTGGGGGTGGGACTCTTTGTGGCTAATTTTGCTATTTATAGAAGTAATGGACCAGCGGCTCCTGCCACGTCCTCTGTTGGCCAGCCGGGGTCCATCTTCATCCAGCTGTCCGAACAGGATGTGCTGCTGAGCTTCTTGCTTCTCATTGCTATCACTCCCCTCCCCCGCTCCAGAACATCACTCCCCTCCCCCTCCAGAACCTCACTCCCCTCCCCCGCTCGAGAACATCACTCCCCTCCCCCGCTCGAGAACATCACTCCCCTCCCCCGCTCGAGAACATCACTCCCCACCCCCACTCGAGAACATCACTCCCCTCCCCCGCTCGAGAACATCACTCCCCTCCCCGTTCGAGAACATCACTCCCCTCCCCCGCTCGAGAACATCACTCCCCTCCCCCGCTCGAGAACATCACTCCCCTCCCCCGCTCGAGAACATCACTCCCCTCCCCTGCTCCAGAACCTCACTCCCCTCCCCGCTCGAGAACCTCACTCCCCTCCCCTGCTCCAAACCTCACTCCCCTCCCCGCTCGAGAACCTCACTCCCCTCCCCTGCTCCAGAACCTCACTCCCCTCCCCTGCTCCAGAACCTCACTCCCCTCCCCTGCTCCAGAACCTCACTCCCCTCCCCTGCTCCAGAACCTCACTCCCCTCCCCTGCTCCAGAACCTCACTCCCCTCCCCTGCTCCAGAACCTCACTCCCCTCCCCTGCTCCAGAACCTCACTCCCCTCCCCTGCTCCAGAACCTCACTCCCCTCCCCTGCTCCAGAACCTCACTCCCCTCCCCTGCTCCAGAACCTCACTCCCCTCCCCTGCTCCAGGACCTCACTCCCCTCCCCCGCTCGAGAACATCACTCCCCTCCCCCGCTCGAGAACATCACTCCCCTCCCCCGCTCGAGAACCTCACTCCCCTCCCCCGCTCCAGAACATCACTCCCCTCCCCTGCTCCAGAACCTCACTCCCCTCCCCCGCTCGAGAACCTCACTCCCCTCCCCTGCTCCAGAACCTCACTCCCCTCCCCCGCTCGAGAACCTCACTCCCCTCCCCCGCTCCAGAACCTCACTCCCCTCCCCTGCTCCAGAACCTCACTCCCCTCCCCCGCTCGAGAACCTCACTCCCCTCCCCCGCTCGAGAACCTCACTCCCCTCCCCCGCTCGAGAACCTCACTCCCCTCCCCTGCTCCAGAACCTCACTCCCCTCCCCTGCTCCAGAACCTCACTCCCCTCCCCTGCTCCAGAACCTCACTCCCCTCCCCCGCTCGAGAACCTCACTCCCCTCCCCTGCTCCAGAACCTCACTCCCCTCCCCCGCTCGAGAACCTCACTCCCCTCCCCTGCTCCAGAACATCACTCCCCACCCCCGCTCGAGAACATCACTCCCCACCTGCTCACACACACTGACTCTCACTGGGGTACGGGTCCCACACACACTGACTCTCACTGGGGTACGGGTCCCACACACACACTAACTCTCACTGGGGTACGGGTCCCACACACACACTGACTCTCACTGGGGTAGGGGTCCCACACACACTGACTCTCACTGGGGTACGGGTCCCACACACACTGACTCTCACTGGGGTACGGGTCCCACACACACTGACTCTCACTGGGGTACGGGTCCCACACACACTGACTCTCACTGGGGTACGGGTCCCACACACACTGACTCTCACTGGGGTACGGGTCCCACACACACTGACTCTCACTGGGGTAGGGGTCCCACACACACTGACTCTCACTGGGGTACGGGTCCCACACACACTGACTCTCACTGGGGTACGGGTCCCACACACACTGACTCTCACTGGGGTACGGGTCCCACACACACACTAACTCTCACTGGGGTACGGGTCCCACACACACACTGACTCTCACTGGGGTAGGGGTCCCACACACACTGACTCTCACTGGGGTACGGGTCCCACACACACTGACTCTCACTGGGGTATGGGTCCCACACACACTGACTCTCACTGGGGTACGGGTCCCACACACGCTGACTCTCACTGGGGTACGGGTCCCACACACGCTGACTCTCACTGGGGTAGGGGTCCCACACACACTGACTCTCACTGGGGTAGGGGTCCCACACACACTGACTCTCACTGGGGTACGGGTCCCACACACACTGACTCTCACTGGGGTACGGGTCCCACACACACTGACTCTCACTGGGGTACGGGTCCCACACACACTGACTCTCACTGACACTGTCAGTCTCCCTGCCTCTCTGTCACATACACACTCTATCTCTCACTGTGTTAAATGTGCTATATAAAGGTACAATGTTGAGTGTGAATGCCTGTAGGTTTGATTAACATTGTCAAGGTGCCAGTTGCGTGCTGGGGATGAGGGAGAGACCAGGTTAATGATAGGCTTTTCTGATTGTCTAGCTCTTGAGTGTCACAGCCCTGTTATTAACCTGTCAGAGTGGAGTGTGTGTTAGTGACAGCTCAGACAGTTGATCGAAACTGCACAGAGTTCCCGGCACTCAGAGTAACATTGTTTGACAAGTGAAGAATGTTTTGATGTTTCACACTGTTTTAAACAGTTGCAGTGTCCTTCCCCATCTCGTGACCTCTCTCTTGCTGGCTCTGTTTGGCTGGATATGTGTGGCCTGAGGGAGCTGAGCTCTTCATCAGTTGAAGTTTGCCTGTTTATCCTTGTTATCTCTTGATCTTCACTCTCATTTCCTTGCGCCGTTCTGTAACTGCATTCAGTTCCGAGCCCCGCCCCTGGGGGAAGCAGATATTGGGGGAGCGATAGCAGCGCAGAGTGAACCCGGGGCTGGGAGGGTTAAACTACCAGGACAGGTTGCACAGGCAAGTCTTGTATAACAGGCTGGAGGAGGGGCTGAATGGCCTCCTGGTCCTGTCTAAAAGGCTGGAGGAGGGGCTGAATGGTCTCCTCATCTTCCTGTGTAACAGGCTCTGGAGGAGGGGCTGAATGGCCTCCTCCTGTTGCTGTGGAACAGGCTCGAGAGGGGCTGAATGGCCTCCTCCTGTTCCTGTGTAACAGGCTCGAGAGGGGCTGAATGGCCTCCTCCTGTTCCTGTGTAACAGGCTGTGGAGGAGGGGCTGAATGGCCTCCTCCTGTTCCTGTGTAACAGGCTCGAGAGAGGCTGAATCTTGAGAGTGCATCTGACTGGTTAACACTTTAATCTCGACCCCAGGGACACTGAGAATTCACTTCCCCCTTCCGGTTTTTTCCTGTTTACCCAGACTTCCCTCTCTTGTTGTTCTTGGTCGGTATCAATAGGAAACTCAGCAGCCAATTTACGCACAGCAAGATCCCACAAACAGCAATGTGAGAATGACCCAGATCATCTGTTTTTAGTGATGTTGGGTGAGGGATAAATATTGGCCCCAGGACACCGGGGAGAACTCCCCCCTGCTCTTCTTCCAATAGTGGCCGTGGGATCTTTTACCCCCACCCGAGAGGGCAGACGGGGCCTCGGTTTAATGTCTCATCCTGAAAGATGGCACCTCCGACAGTGCAGCTCTCCCTCAGCACTGACCCTCCGACAGTGCGGCACTCCCTCAGCACTGACCCGCCGACAGTGCGGCGTTCCCTCAGCGCTAAAGCTGGGGTGTGTTGGTCTGGGTTGTGTGACTGGGCTATCTGGGGTCAGGGCTCGAACCCACAGCCTTCTGCCTCTGAGGCGAGTGAGTGGCAGTGCTACTGAGCCAGGGCAGGCCCCGCAGTGAGGTGATAGGCCTCTCTCTGCTCATCCTGCTGTGCCTGTCCCTGGGACAGCCGGCCAGTGTTGAGTTTACTGATCTCGGTGAGAAGGGAGGTGGGGTAGAATTTGCCTGCGATGTTGCTGAATTCGCGTGTTCCCCATTGACCACAGCTTGACCAAGAGGGTTTTCCGGGAAGGATCGAGTGATGCCTCCCAAGGTTGATCATCTCATCAAAACCCATGGTGACGGGGTGGGTGTCAGCCGTCCCTGGTGTAGATGCCCCAGTGAGAGGTGGTGACTGTGGAGAGAGGGGTGGGTGGGGGTGGGTGACTCTTGATGCCCCCTTTTATTCGTGGTTTTGTTTAAACCCACCTTGCGTTCTTCCCCTAGGATCCCGTGAACAGGACACTCGTTACACTGCGTGTGGATCCTCAAGGCTTCTTCCTGTACTGGACGGGGCAGAACAATGTAAGTAAACGTTTTCTAATCCCCGCGCTGTACCTGCCCTGGGAGTGTTTGATGGGGACGGTGTAGAGGGAGCTTTACTCTGTATCTAACCCCGTGCTGTACCTGTCCTGGGAGTGTTTGATGGGGACAGTGTAGAGGGAGCTTTACTCTGTATCTAACCCCGTGCTGTACCTGTCCTGGGAGTGTTTGATGGGGACAGTGTAGAGGGAGCTTTACTCTGTATCTAACCCCGTGCTGTACCTGTCCTGGGAGTGTTTGATGGGGACAGTGTAGAGGGAGCTTTACTCTGTATCTAACCCCGTGCTGTACCTGTCCTGGGAGTGTTTGATGGGGACAGTGTAGAGGGAGCTTTACTCTGTATCTAACCCCGTGCTGTACCCTGTCCTGGGAGTGTTTGATGGGGATAGTGTAGAGGGAGCTTTGCTCTGTATCTAACCCCGTACTGTACCTGTCCTGGGAGTGTTTGATGGGGACAGTGTAGAGGGAGCTTTACTCTGTATCTAACCCCGTGCTGTACCTGTCCTGGGAGTGTTTGATGGGGACAGTGTAGAGGGAGCTTTGCTCTGTATCTTATCCCGTGCTGTACCTGTCCTGGGAGTGTTTGATGGGGACAGTGTAGAGGGAGCTTTGCTCTGTATCTTATCCCGTGCTGTACCTGTCCTGGGAGTGTTTGATGGGGACAGTGTAGAGGGAGCTTTACTCTGTATCTAACCCCGTGCTGTACCTGTCCTGGGAGTGTTTGATGGGGACGGTGTAAAGGGAGCTTTACTCTGTGTTTAACCCCGTGCTGTACCTGTCCTGGGAGTGTTTGATGGGGACGGTGTAGAGGGAGCTTTACTCTGTGTTTAACCCCGTGCTGTGCTGGGAGTGTTTGGGACAGATCAGTAGGTGTTCCATGGCAAAAACAGAATTACCTGGAAAAACTCAGCAGGTCTGGCAACATCGGCGGAGAAGAAATCAGTTAACGTTTCGAGCCTTCATGGCCCTTCGGCAGAACTGAAGCATAGTTAGAAGAAGGGAGAAATATAAATTGGTTTAAGGTGGGTGGTGGGGGGGGAAGAGACACATTGAGGGTGTGGTGATTGTGGAGATGAGCAGATAATCAAAAGATGTCACAGACAAAAGGGTCAAAGAGGTGTTGAAGGTGGTGATATTTGTCTGAGAAAAGTGCTAATTAAGAATGGAAGACAGGATATTCAAAGTACAGCTCTAGGTGTTCCATGGCGTTGGTAGAGCAGGTTAGAGAATAAAAGGAGGGCCTCTGCCTGGGGTGTTAATCCTTCTGGCCTCTCGCCAGAGGTTATACCTGGGCTGTTGATTTCGGTAATTCTGTTGTTGGGAGGGAGGGCGAATTGTGGAGTTGGGCGTGTTGTTCTTGGTGAGGCCTGGAACAGAGTTAGAGCCTGTCTCTGTTCACCCTTCACCCTTAAACATTCCCAGCTAAATTTCCTGTACTGAAACAGTCAGGAGAATCTGGGAATGGGGTTGGGGGGAGGAGTGCGGGAGGGAGGGAAAGCCCTTTGTTGGCTGAGAAGCCTTTTGGAACGGCCCGAGGTGTTGAAAGGTGCTGGAGATGAAAGGGGCTCTCCTGTCTGAGTGCCGTGCGGCCTGTTGGGCCTGGTTTTTAATGGAGCCTTTCCAGTTTGATTGCTGAGGGTGACGTCGGGCCTGCAGCGAAACTTCCCTCTTCAGATCAAGGCAGTTGCGATGACGCGGGGTAATAAAGATTGCCCGGCTTCTGTAAACAGGAATGATGCAGCTTGCGCAATGTCCTGGTGTGTTCATCTCCGCGGAGTCCCAGACTGCTGCCATCTGCACAGTTACCAGGCCAAGTCTGCTTGTCAGCCTCTTGATCGGTTAACCACGCAGCCAGGCGATACCTTAGCTCTCGCGCCCTGCTCCTTGGACCCTGCAGGCCTGTGACTCGCCCTCTGCTCCTTCATAAGATATTGGCAACCCCACCAACAACCCCCACCCCCTCTCTCTCTCTCTCTGGGTGTTTTGTCCTGGCGTGTGTCAGGCAGAGAGGGGAGGCCGCAGATCTCCGGGTTTTGCCCTGAAATGCAGCCCCCAGGCCCACTGTGAACCTCACCTTTTTTATTTGTTCGTTCACGGGATGTGGGTGTCGCTGGCTAGGCCCAGCATTTATTGCCCGTCCCTAATTGCCCCTTGAGAAGGTGGTGGTGAGCTGCCTTCTTGAGCCGCTGCAGTCCATGTGGTGTAGGTACACCCACAGTGCTGTTAGGGAGGGAGTTCCAGTACTTTGACCCAGCGACAGTGAAGGAACGGCCGATATATTTCCAAGTCAGAATAGTCTGCAGCTAGGAGGGGAACTTCCAGGTGGTGGTGGTGTTAGCATGACTTAACCAAGGAACTAATTGTCGGTTAAGTTAGTAAGCTAGCCAGGAGTCACTCACTGTGTAACTGTACAGAGTCACTGTTTATTCAGGGTAAGGATCACTCACTGTGTAACTGTACAGAGTCACTGTTTATTCAGGGTAAGGATCACTCACTGTGTAACTGTACAGAGTCACTGTTTATTCAGGGTAAGGATCACTCACTGTGTAACTGTACAGAGTCACTGTTTATTCAGGGTAAGGATCACTCACTGTGTAACTGTACAGAGTCACTGTTTATTCAGGGTAAGGATCACTCACTGTGTAACTGTACAGAGTCACTGTTTATTCAGCAGGGTAAGGGTCACTCACTGTGTAACTGTACAGAGTCACTGTTTATTCAGGGTAAGGGTCACTCACTGTGTAACTGTACAGAGTCACTGTTTATTCAGGGTAAGGTTCACTCACTGTGTAACTGTACAGAGTCACTGTTTATTCAGGGTAAGGGTCACTCACTGTGTAACTGTACAGAGTCACTGTTTATTCAGGGTAAGGATCACTCACTGTGTAACTGTACAGAGTCACTGTTTATTCAGCAGGGTAAGGATCACTCACTGTGTAACTGTACAGAGTCACTGTTTATTCAGGGTAAGGATCACTCACTGTGTAACTGTACAGAGTCACTGTTTATTCAGGGTAAGGGTCACTCACCGTAACTGTACAGAGTCACTGTTTATTCAGGGTAAGGGTCACTCACTGTGTAACTGTACAGAGTCACTGTTTATTCAGGGTAAGGGTCACTCACTGTGTAACTGTACAGAGTCACTGTTTATTCAGGGTAAGGATCACTCACTGTGTAACTGTACAGAGTCACTGTTTATTCAGGGTAAGGGTCACTCACTGTAACTGTACAGAGTCACTGTTTATTCAGGGTAAGGTTCACTCACTGTGTAACTGTACAGAGTCACTGTTTATTCAGGGTAAGGGTCACTCACTGTAACTGTACAGAGTCACTGTTTATTCAGGGTAAGGTTCACTCACTGTGTAACTGTACAGAGTCACTGTTTATTCAGGGTAAGGGTCACTCACTGTAACTGTACAGAGTCACTGTTTATTCAGCAGGGTAAGGGTTAATACTGCTGAACCCAGCAGACTAGCGGAACAGTGTGGTTAAGAGAGGGTGTGATCAGATGGGAGTGCTTTTCTTTGGCTTATGAGTCTTGTAGTGACTGATGGGCACCCAGGGTGTGAGCTGTGCTGGAGCAGATAATGACAGTGATGCCACTTTAACCATTGCCTGGAAGCGAGAAAGGGAGTGGGGATGATTGAGCAGATGGAGGATTGAGGACATGTTGAAGGAGCTGGTCATATTTTTCCAATACCCCCAGCCCTCCTTCACTTGGAATCTCTCGCTGCGTGCACAGGTACTGAGGCCAAGTGTCTCAGACGAGTTGAGAACCGAGATCTGGTCAGTGGAGCCACTCTCCCAATGCAGTCTGTGTGCAGGCGTGTGCCCCTGCGTGTGTCTCTCTGTCCCTGTCCCCCTCTCTCGCTCTCTCTATTCCTGTCCCTCTCTCTCTCTGTCTCGCTGTCTCTCAGTCTCTCTCTCTCTCTCTAGTTCTAGCTCTCGCTCTCACTCTCTCTGTCTCTCTCACTGTCGCTGTCTCTCGCCTGCGTCTCGTCGTCGCGCGCTCTCTCTAGCTCTGGCTCTCGCTCTCTCTCTCGCGCTCTCGCTCTCTCTCTCGCGCTCTCGCTCTCTCTCGCTCTCTCTCTCGCGCTCTCGCTCTCTCTCTCGCGCTCTCGCTCTCTCTCGCGCGCTCTCGCGCGCCCACGCTCTCTCTCGCGCGCTCTCGCTCTCTCTCGCGCGCTCTCGCTCTCTCTCGCGCGCTCTCGCTCTCTCTCGCGCGCTCTCGATCTCTCTCGCGCGCTCTCGATCTCTCTCGCGCGCTCTCGATCTCTCTCGCGCGCTCTCGATCTCTCTCGCGCGCTCTCGATCTCTCTCGATCTCTCTCGATCTCTCTCGATCTCTCTCGATCTCTCTCGATCTCTCTCGCGCGCTCTCGCGCGCTCTCGCTCTCTCTCGCGCGCTCTCGCTCTCTCTCGCGCGCTCTCGCTCTCTCTCGCGCGCTCTCGCTCTCTCTCGCGCGCTCTCGCTCTCTCTCGCGCGCTCTCGCTCTCTCTCGCGCGCTCTCGCTCTCTCTCGCGCGCTCTCGCGCGCTCTCGCTCTCGCGCGCTCTCGCTCTCGCGCGCTCTCGCTCGCTCTCGCGCGCTCTCGCTCTCTCGCGCTCTCGCGCCCGCGCTCTCTCTCTCTCGCGCCCGCGCTCTCTCTCTCGCGCGCCCGCGCTCTCTCTCTCGCGCGCCCGCGCTCTCTCTCTCGCGCGCCCGCGCTCTCTCTCGCGCGCCCGCGCTCTCTCTCGCGCGCCCGCGCTCTCTCTCGCGCGCCCGCGCTCTCTCTCGCCCGCCCGCCCTCTCTCTCGCCCGCCCGCCCTCTCTCTCGCCCGCCCGCCCTCTCTCTCGCCCGCCCGCCCTCTCTCTCGCCCGCCCGCCCTCTCTCTCGCCCGCCCGCCCTCTCTCTCGCCCGCCCGCCCTCTCTCTCGCCCGCCCGCCCTCTCTCTCGCCCGCCCGCCCTCTCTCTCGCCCGCCCGCCCTCTCTCTCGCCCGCCCGCCCTCTCTCTCGCCCGCCCGCCCTCTCTCTCGCCCGCCCGCCCTCTCTCTCGCCCGCCCGCCCTCTCTCTCGCCCGCCCGCCCTCTCTCTCGCCCGCCCGCCCTCTCTCTCGCCCGCCCGCCCGCCCTCTCGCCCGCCCGCCCGCCCTCTCTCTCGCCCGCCCGCCCTCTCTCTCGCCCGCCCGCCCTCTCTCTCGCCCGCCCGCCCTCTCTCTCGCCCGCCCGCCCTCTCTCTCGCCCGCCCGCCCTCTCTCTCGCCCGCCCGCCCTCTCTCTCGCCCGCCCGCCCTCTCTCTCGCCCGCCCGCCCTCTCTCTCGCCCGCCCGCCCTCTCTCTCGCCCGCCCGCCCTCTCTCTCGCCCGCCCGCCCTCTCTCTCGCCCGCCCGCCCTCTCTCTCGCCCGCCCGCCCTCTCTCTCGCCCGCCCGCCCTCTCTCTCGCCCGCCCGCCCTCTCTCTCGCCCGCCCGCCCTCTCTCTCGCCCGCCCGCCCTCTCTCTCGCCCGCCCGCCCTCTCTCTCGCCCGCCCGCCCTCTCTCTCGCCCGCCCGCCCTCTCTCTCGCCCGCCCGCCCTCTCTCTCGCCCGCCCGCCCTCTCTCGCCCGCCCCCCCTCTCTCCGCCCGCCCGCCCTCTCTCTCGCCCGCCCGCCCTCTCTCTCGCCCGCCCGCCCTCTCTCTCGCCCGCCCGCCCTCTCTCTCGCCCGCCCGCCCTCTCTCTCGCCCGCCCGCCCTCTCTCTCGCCCGCCCGCCCTCTCTCTCGCCCGCCCGCCCTCTCTCTCGCCCGCCCGCCCTCTCTCTCGCCCGCCCGCCCTCTCTCTCGCCCGCCCGCCCTCTCTCTCGCCCGCCCGCCCTCTCTCTCGCCCGCCCGCCCTCTCTCTCGCCCGCCCGCCCTCTCTCTCGCCCGCCCGCCCTCTCTCTCGCCCGCCCGCCCTCTCTCTCGCCCGCCCGCCCTCTCTCTCGCCCGCCCGCCCTCTCTCTCGCCCGCCCGCCCTCTCTCTCGCCCGCCCGCCCTCTCTCTCGCCCGCCCGCCCTCTCTCTCGCCCGCCCGCCCTCTCTCTCGCCCGCCCGCCCTCTCTCTCGCCCGCCCGCCCTCTCTCTCGCCCGCCCGCCCTCTCTCTCGCCCGCCCGCCCTCTCTCTCGCCCGCCCGCCCTCTCTCTCGCCCGCCCGCCCTCTCTCTCGCCCGCCCGCCCTCTCTCTCGCCCGCCCGCCCTCTCTCTCGCCCGCCCGCCCTCTCTCTCGCCCGCCCGCCCTCTCTCTCGCCCGCCCGCCCTCTCTCTCGCCCGCCCGCCCTCTCTCTCGCCCGCCCGCCCTCTCTCTCGCCCGCCCGCCCTCTCTCTCGCCCGCCCGCCCTCTCTCTCGCCCGCCCGCCCTCTCTCTCGCCCGCCCGCCCTCTCTCTCGCCCGCCCGCCCTCTCTCTCGCCCGCCCGCCCTCTCTCTCGCCCGCCCGCCCTCTCTCTCGCCCGCCCGCCCTCTCTCTCGCCCGCCCGCCCTCTCTCTCGCCCGCCCGCCCTCTCTCTCGCCCGCCCGCCCTCTCTCTCGCCCGCCCGCCCTCTCTCTCGCCCGCCCGCCCTCTCTCTCGCCCGCCCGCCCTCTCTCTCGCCCGCCCGCCCTCTCTCTCGCCCGCCCGCCCTCTCTCTCGCCCGCCCGCCCTCTCTCTCGCCCGCCCGCCCTCTCTCTCGCCCGCCCGCCCTCTCTCTCGCCCGCCCGCCCTCTCTCTCGCCCGCCCGCCCTCTCTCTCGCCCGCCCGCCCTCTCTCTCGCCCGCCCGCCCTCTCTCTCGCCCGCCCGCCCTCTCTCTCGCCCGCCCGCCCTCTCTCTCGCCCGCCCGCCCTTTCCCTCCCCCGCCCGTCTGTCTCTCTCGCTGGCTGTCTCGCTCTCTCTCTCTCTCTCTCCCTCCCCCCTCCAGGGCTTGGACATGGTGATGAGTCAGAGGAAGAGACAAGAGGCAGGGCTGAATGACAGGCAGCAACCCCCTCAATCATTGGGAGTTGGAGCAGGCTGGCGATTGCGTTGCAGTTTACAGAGAGCATTTGCGTAGGGACGTTAATGAGTCTGGATTAGATATAAAGAGAAGGTGAGCGAGGGAGAGATAATGTCAGGCCCAGTCTCTGTTACTCATCAACTGATGACCCAGAGTCTGTGGGAAAATGTCATGGGTGTTTGATTTAAGCTTCTTGCCTTGCTCAGTGTAATATAAACTGTGTGACAGGCCCCTGTGAGGGGGTCGACAGATAGACAGAGATGGCAGACAGCCCAGACTCTCAGAGACTCGGTTTCTTACAGTATTCCTATCTTCATTTTACGTGGGAGGTTTCAGTCAGAGTTTAGAAAGGGCCTCGGAAATTCCCAGTGAATGTTTTCAACTGCGCGCTGGTCGCGATCGGCACGGCTTTATAAACTCTTCTCAGCCCCCTCTCCCCAAATGCTGCCTCCGGGACCGAACTTACACCGACTCCCATTCACCCATCGCGCTCATCTCCGATAACTCCCAGCCCAGCAAGGTCTCGATTTTACATTTCTCATCCTTGATTTCAATTCACTCAACAACCCTCCCCATCTCTGTAACCTCCTCCAGCCCCTACAACCCTCCCTATCTCTGTAACCTCCTCCACCCCTACAACCCTCCCTATCTCTGTAACCTCCTCCAGCCCTACAACCCTCCCTATCTCTGTAACCTCCTCCAGCCCCTACAACCTTCCCTATCTCTGCAACCTCCTCCAGCCCCTACAACCCTCCCTATCTCTGTAACCTCCTCCAGCACCTACAACCCTCCCTATCTCTGTAACCTCCTCCAGCCCCTACAACCCTCCCTATCTCTGTAACCTCCTCCACCCCTACAACCCTCCCTATCTCTGTAACCTCCTCCAGCCCCTAC
Organism: Cetorhinus maximus; assembly: GCF_964194155.1. NCBI lineage: Eukaryota > Metazoa > Chordata > Chondrichthyes > Lamniformes > Cetorhinidae > Cetorhinus > Cetorhinus maximus. The sequence goes on along the minus strand of NW_027597785.1, from coordinate 7,516 downwards.
AACCCTCCCTATCTCTGTAACCTCCTCCAGCCCCTACAACCCTCCCTATCTCTGTAACCTCCTCCAGCACCTACAACCCTCCCTATCTCTGTAACCTCCTCCAGCCCCTACAACCCTCCCTATCTCTGTAACCTCCTCCACCCCTACAACCCTCCCTATCTCTGTAACCTCCTCCAGCCCTACAACCCTCCCTATCTCTGTAACCTCCTCCAGCCCCTACAACCTTCCCTATCTCTGCAACCTCCTCCAGCCCCTACAACCCTCCCTATCTCTGTAACCTCCTCCAGCACCTACAACCCTCCCTATCTCTGTAACCTCCTCCAGCCCCTACAACCCTCCCTATCTCTGTAACCTCCTCCACCCCTACAACCCTCCCTATCTCTGTAACCTCCTCCAGCCCCTACAACCTTCCCTATCTCTGCAACCTCCTCCAGCCCCTACAACCCTCCCTATCTCTGTAACCTCCTCCAGCCCCTACAACCCTCCCTATCTCTGTAACCTCCTCCAGCCCCTACAACCCTCCCTATCTCAGTAACCTCCTCCAGCCCCTACAACCCTCCCTATCTCTGTAACCTCCCTCCAGCCCATACAACCCTCCCTTTTGACCAAGCTTTCAGATTACCTGTCCCTCATGTCATCCTATGTGGCTCGGGGTTAAAGTCTGTCCAATTTGCGCTCCTGTGAAGTGCCTTGTGGGTGTTTTACTGGGTGAAGGGCTCCATATAAATGCACTTTGTCGATGATGGTGTAGGGTAGACAATCCTGAGCATCGGAACAGGGTGGGGGGGACATTGCCTGCCATCTTGAGTGCGTGGTTGATTTGCAATGATTTCGCAAAAGAACATGACTTCGTTCTTGGGGCTCGGGTCCTGGTGCTTGGGGCTGGATAATTGAAGCCTGGTGCTCAGGCCTAGGGCACAGGGCTCAACTATTGAAGCCTAAGGCCCTGGGCTCGACAATTGAGGCCTAGGGCCCTGGGCTCGACAATTGAGGCCTAGGGCCCTGGGCTCGACAATTGAGGCCTGGGGCTCAGGCCTAGGGCTCGGGGATTACCAATTGAGGCCTGGGGCTCAGGCCTAGGGCCCTGGGCTTGCCAATTGAGGCCTGGGGCTCAGGCCTCAACGATTGAAGCCTAAGGCCCTGGGCTCGACCATTGAGGCCTGGGGCTCAGGCCTAGGGCTCGGGCCCGATGCCTGGGGCTGTCCTCGGGTAGTTTCTGGTTGTCGGGCCTGTTTTCTTTTCATAGTTGTCAGTTTTTTTCCATTCCTAGTTTGCTCCCTCCCCTTCCCTGAGCTTGTGGCTCACATTTCCTCAATGTTCAGCCCAGAAAACGTAAAAAAAAAAGGGGAAGCGAATGTGAGCGAAACAATCAATTCTCGGTAAATCTGTAGTGCTTCCTCGAAACGTGGCCCTCCCACCCCACCCTCACCCCCTGACCCCTCATGTGGAGTGACACTCCTTCCTCCTTCACTCAATATGACTGAGAGGGTGACAGAGCTGATAGTTTACCCTCGTCCACGCTCCCCGACCCCTGCTCAGTCCTGCAGGCCTTGCCTCCACCTTGGGCTTCATCGCCACAGACCCCTGCCTGGAAACAAGGCCACTCGGCCCATCTGCTGGTGTTTCTGCTCCACACGAGCCCCCTCCCACCCCCCCTTTCTCCATCTCACCCCCTCACCGTATCCTTCTATTCCTTTCTCCCTCACGTGTTAGGAACATAGGCACATTGGAGCAGGAGTAGGCCGCTCGGCCCTTCGAGTCCGCTGCTCAGTTCGATCCTGCCTGATCTGGTTGAGGTCTCGACGCCCTTTCCTGTCTTCCCCTCCGCCCCATTACCCTCGAGTCCCTTGTCAATCAGAAATCTGAATATCTTCCATGCCCTGGCCTCCCCATGCCCTGGCCTCCCCATGCCCTGGCCTCCCCATGCCCTGGCCTCCCCATGCCCTGGCCTCCCCATGCCCTGGCCTCCCCATGCCCTGGCCTCCCCATGCCCTGGCCTCCCCATGCCCTGGCCTCCCCATGCCCTGGCCTCCCCATGCCCTGGCCTCCCCATGCCCTGGCCTCCCCATGCCCTGGCCTCCCCATGCCCTGGCCTCCCCATGCCCTGGCCTCCTCTGCTCTCTGGGGAAGAGAATTGTGCAGATTAATGAGCCTCTGAGAGCAAACAATTCTACTCATCTCAGTCTTAAAGGGGAGGCCTCTTATTCTTAAGCTGTGTCCCCTGGTTCTAGTCTCCCCTGTAAGTATAAGGTACAAATTGGGAGCAGGAGTGGGCCGCTCGGCCCCTAGATCCTGCTACACCATTCAATAAGATGGTGGCTGATCTGAATGTAACCTCAACCGCGCATTCCCGCCGACCCCCAATAACCTTTCACCCTCTTGTTAATCAAGAATCTATCCACCTCTGCCTTAAAAATATTCAAAGACTCTGCTTCAACCGCCTTTTGAGGAAGAGAGTTCCAGAGACTCACAACCCTCTGAGAGAAATAATTTCGCCTCATCCCTGTTTTAACTGAGCGACCCTTTATTTTTAAACAGTGACCCCTAGATTCTCCCACAAGAGGAAACATCCTCTCCACATCCACCCTGTCAAGACCCCTCAGGATCTTAAAGGTTTCAATCAAGTTGTGTCTCACCCGTCTAAACTCCAGCAGATACAAACCTAACCTGTCCAACCTTTCCTCATTAGACAACCCACCCATTCCTGGTATTAGTTTAATAAACCTTCTCTGAACTGCTAACGCATTTACATTCTTCCTTAAATAAGGAGACCAATACTGTACACAATACTCCAGATGTGGTCTCACCAGCGCCCTGTACAACTGAAGCATAACCTCCCTACTTTTGCAATCAATTCCCCTCACAATAAATGATTACATTCTATTAGCTTTCCTAATTCCCTGCTGTACCTGCATACTAACCTTTTGCTATTCATGCACTAGGACACCCAGATCCCTCTGAATCTCATCGCCAGAAGGGAAGTGTGTCATGTGGTCCAGTTTCAGTTTCACTTTGGCCTTTTGCAGAGCATAACACACACAGCTCTGATGCTGATGCCTTCAAGCCTTCTACCTATGAGTAAATGTTCTCATGTGCCCCAGTCTAAATAACTGAACCCACAATGTGTTTATACAATCCCTTATTAGTGATTGGTGCCTTTTTATCATTATAAAAACACAGCGTGCCGCTCTGCAATGGTCAGACAGCCGGGCAGTAAGATTAAGTGCGGGCACGACACAGTGAACAGCCTTCGATCGTGCTACAGGGCACGAGAGGACATTCTAGTCAGGCCGCAGTGTTGGAATCTCAGTGAGCTGACTGCACAGAAAAGCATCAATCACTAATAAGGGATTCTGTGAACACATTGTGGGTTCAGGAATTTGGACGATGCCCCTGAGAGAACATTCCTACAAAGGTAGGGAGCTGGAAGACACCAGGAGCAGCAGAGCTGTGCGCCTGGGCTCTGCTCACAGGCCAAAGTGAAACTGAGACTGGGTCACGTGACACACTGCCAGTGATGGCAAGCTGCTATCCCTTAAAGGCGCATTACAACATCCCCTTTGGCGGAGCTTCGGAAATGCGACTGCAGCCACACTCATCCCAGGAGAAGGGAGGTCAAAGGGATGTTGTCAGGATGTCCACACAATTCCCCAGTTTCAGTTGGGGTGCAGCTGACCTACTATCCGAATTCAGAATGATTAAGCAGTGTACAGAGCTGTGGTTTCTTGATTCAGGTGTGTGTGTGAACCAGACAAGCAAGCCATAAAAATTCACCTCGGAATTGGGAATGAGGGTCAACCCAGGCTGAACACGTCAGGATTAACAGCAGAAGAGCTAAAGGACCCCCAAAAGATATGGACTACGTTGAAAGACCAGTTCAGCATCAGGTTAAACTTCCGTATTCATTAACTAGAGTCCACGCCATTTTGACAACAGCCTCTAGAATCCATAGACCACCTCACCAACAGATGCAGAGTAAAGGTTACATGCTGTGATTTCTCAAACTCAGAGCTAGCAGACAGAATTGTGGAGTTGGTGATCGCATCCACTCACATGGAAGTGTTCCAGAAAGATCTACTAGACAAGCCCAGAATGTACAGCATTGAAGAGCTACTCAAGGATGGACATAAGCATGAAGCGACTAAGCTTACAAATCCTAAGCACAATCACAATTGCTGAAGAGCTTACTAGAACACCTAAGCCTAGCAAACAATGTGGAATGTGCGGTCTTCTGCCTGCACCAACAAAATGCCCAGCTATCCATCAATACTGCAAGGCATGTGGCAGAAAAGGCTATTGGCAGTGGTAGTGCACTAAAGCAAAGGCTGATGCAACTACAAAGAGCCATGCACTGATCCAAATGGACCGCACACAACGGGTACATTCAAGCAATAAGAATGAACATCCGGTATCCCATCAGAAGTATATGCATGAGGTGACTGACAAACCAGAAAATGACGATGATGTGCACAAGACCAGGAACGGTGAACACATGTTTCACACTGTCAATCTTGTGGAACACATCGCTACCGTCTCACCATCCAAAGCATGTGCCAAGGTTCAAATTATCTGTCCTAAGAAAGTTTAAGTACTTATTATTGGCCAAGATTGACATAGGGGCAAGTACCAACACACTGCTCCTGCGAATACTAATAGGCCTGTATCCACAGATGTGGAGGGCCATGGTGAAAGCTACTGCTGTGAAACTCTGTATACAACAGTTCACTTATTCCATGTGCAAGATCCATAGTCCTGGAGTGCAAGTACAATCAATCCTCCTGGGTATCACAGGTGTTCTACACCATGGAGACTAAAGGCCCAACAATCACAGGTCTACCGGCATGTCGTGACCTCATACTAGTGACAATCCATGGAATCAGTCAGACATCAGACTGCGGAGCAACCTCAAAAACTACTTTCATCGCCTCAGCTCATGACCCAACATTGAAATAGCCAGGATGCTCCGACAAAATTGGCAGTTTCAAGGGAGCTGCAACATCACACTTGCAGGAGAATGCAAGTCCGTCAATCGATCTGGTACGTTGTGCGCAACACAAATGCCGGCAGCTACAAGAAGATACAGTGAAAGATTCCACACTACAGAAACTGTGGGAAACCATCATTGAAGGATGGCCTGATTCAATTCAGCACGTCCACGAACATGAGACTATTTTGGCCTTAGCGGGTGGGCTAGGTATCTCCTGGGGAGTCATTTTTAAAGGCAGACAGGTCACCATCCCAGAATCTTTGAGACCTGATATTCTTCAACAATTTCATCACTCACACATGGGCACAGATCAGATGAGAAGACTCGCAAGAGAGAGAGTCTAGCGAAGTGGTATGAACAGTGACATTGAAGTCATCATGAAGAAGTACGAGGCATGTCAGAGCAGATGCCAAGTCAGCACAAAGAGCCATTGATTCCGCATGAATCTCCTGCCCATCCCTGGTCCGAAATCACATCCGACATCTTTGATGTCCATGACACTGACTTCACCGTCATCGTTAACTACTTTACCAAGTACCCCATTATTCGACAATTGTACAATATGTCAAACACAACCATCGGACACATTCTAAGAGCTATTTTAGTTTATTTGAGCGCCTAGTGAGATCATTACGGATAACGGTCCACAAGTTATTGGTAAACCATTTCAGGATATGTGTGAGAAGTGGAATATGGATCACACTACTTCTTCTCCTCATTACCCTAGATCTAATGGCCTAGCTGAATAAATGACGCACATGGTGAAATCCCTAATTCTCAAATGTAGACAGACCAAGTAAGATTTACACATTGCAATGTTACATCCGAGAGTGACTCCTTTAAGTGCAACTATTCCATCATTGGCAGAGGTCATGTTTGGCAGACCAGTGCGTACCAATCTACCTACTCTTACCCATTGTGCTCTCTCAGAAACTAGAGAACAACTTTCAAAACTACAAGAGAAGATGACCAACGTGCACAATACAAATACAGGTACAGAATTGCCAAGTTTACAGCTGTGGGACAACAAGTTTGTATCCAGGATCCCACAGAAGGTACGTGGCAACCAGCCCAGGTGACAAGGATTTGTTTGGAACCCAAGGTCTTATGGAGTCATTACACACAAAGGCACAACAATGAGACGTAACCGAGGACAAATCAGATCCATTCCAGCTCCTCAACCATCCTGCAGTCCGACTGCATCAAGGACAAGATCCCAAATGCCAACCAGGAGCAACATCCAAGAACAACAATCCCACAGATCACTGAGAGCAATTAAAGAAACCTCCAGACAAGGTCACCGTCACAAGATCTGGGCGTACCAGCAGGTTACCTCGACACTTTAGAGACTCATAGATTCACCAGTTCTATACACGAATGTAATGGTAACTAAACATGAACACATATTGTAAATAGTTATATTTACTTCCCCCCACCCCCCCCTTCCAAGTATCTCCCAAAAGAAAAGGGGGATGTTGTGTGCCTTTTTAAGGGATAGCTGCATGACATCACTCGAAGGGAAGTGTGTCATGTGATCGAGTCTCAGTATCACTATGTGCCTGTGAGCAGTGCACAGCACACACAGCTCTCTGCTGATGTCTTCAAACTTTCTATCCGTATGTATCCGCTCCTGTGTGCCGAGCCTGAATCTGAATGATTGGTGCCTTTTATATCATTATATAAACACGACAGCTATAATGTCATTAATCATGGATTCCAACATTCTCCCTATGTCGGGGATGTTGAGCTAACTGGCCCACAGTTTCCTGCTCTCTGTCTCCTCCCCTTACTTGAATAGTTTCCCAGCACCCTTTCCCTGGTGATGGTGATTGTTTTGTTTTAAGTTCAACCCCTTCCCCCCCGACCAAGTCATTTCTTGGCTTCCGAGAATCTTTAGGAAGTTTTCTAAGTCCTTCTGCAGTCAAGACAGTCACAATATACCTGTTCATTGTCTCTGCATATTCTTGTTTTCCATGATCAATTCCCCAGACACACACTCTCTCTCTCTCTCTCTCTGTCTCCCTCTCTCTCTCCCTCTCTCTCTAGAGGACCTTTGGTTACTGTTTTGCTATTTAAGTGCTTGTAGAAACTCTTACTATACCTGTATGTTGCTAGCTAGCTCTTGTATCCAGCTTCCCCCTTAAGTGTACAAGGGGAAACATCTTCTCTACGTCGACCCTATCGAAACCCCCTCCATCATTTTAAAGAGCTCGATCAGGTCACCCCCCTCACGCCTCTCTCGGCCGTCTCTTTTCTAGAGGAGAGAGCCCCCGGCCTCTTGGTTCTTTCCTGGTTGTGGTTTATTGTCTGACATGGGTCTCTGAACCATATTTACATTCTGCCTTTGTCACGTTGGAATGTGTGGAATCTGTTTAAATAATGTCTCTCTGTTCGGAAACCAGGAATTATCCTACCGGGGTCGGGGAGATGTTTTGACCCACGGGGATCGGGTTTTAAAGTGTGTGTGTGTGTGTGTGGATTCTGGCTTATTTTAAAAAGGATTTTTTTTGTTTTGAGAGAAGTCTGTAC
>NW_027597784.1:0-66000 GCF_964194155.1 Cetorhinus maximus | reverse complement strand
GATAATTCTGTAAACCATGATTCATTCTCTTATTCTTTCTCATTAAACTCTTGGGAAGACTGAAGTCAGTGTCATCGGTCCCCACTATAAACTCCATTCCATACCCATGAAGTGCATCCACTTCCCTGGCCAATGTCTGAGGCTGAACCAGGCTGATGCAACCTTTGATTTCTATTCGACCCTGAGCTGATTTATGACCCCATATAAACTACTGCTCATCCCAAACTCTGCTTCCCATGTCCTACCTCATACCGAATCCCATTCACTCATCATCCCTGTGCTGACTGACCTCCACCGATTCCTGGTCTTGCAGCTCCTCAATTTTAATATTCCCATTCCTGTGTTCAAACCTCCCCATGCCTTTTCCCCTCCATTTAGTTTCATTCCCCTGTTAATTTCCCATGTTCCTGCATATCTTTCCCTTCAAGTGTTTATCCAAACCTCTTTATAAAATCAGTTTCTTTCCTTCTCTTTCTTGGTCATGAATTTTGTCTCTCCAGCATCAACAATGTTCCAGAAGCCTTGATTCTAAGAATATTGTAAACTGCACAACCAGCCACTCCCAGGATGTGGACTTAGACAGCTTGAGTGAGTGGGCAAATACATTGACATGATTTCACTGTCTCCAGCTCCTTCTCTTGGACCACTCAATTCTTGTACAAGACCAGAAAGCACCTCCTCCCTCACTTCCCAGAGTTCAGCTCTCAGCCTCACTCCATTCAGACAAAGTTTCACCTTTTTGCTACTTACTTCATGGGTCTGTGAAACCTCCTGTATTTATACCAGTTGAAATCCTAGTCAGCTGATTCAGCCACTTATGGCTAGGAAACTAGTTCTGACTAACTACCTAATTAACAAATTACAAACAAAGGCAAGTGGAGTGCAGCTGAGATAACTGAGTGAAGACTTGGAATTTGGTGGTTGGGCGTGCGGGGGTGTTAAAGTGTTAATTTTTACTCTTAAATTTTGTTCTTAAAAGCTAATCTAGTCTGTAATTAGCAGTAACTGGAAAGTACTGTGCAGGCAGGCTGAGTTCTTTCATTCTGGCAATTGAGACAAGGTAAACTCACTCTCAGCTGTAGGAGCTGAGTAGTTAACTAGCTAACTGCCTGAACCTGGTTACTGAAGCCGCAGTTCAGTCTACAATGGATTCAGGATTCTTTAGTGCAGCCAAGGCAAACGGAGTTCAGCTGAGCTAACTGAGTGGAGACTTGGAGATTGGTGAGAGGGGAAGTTCAGTGAAGCAGGGAAGGAGATGTTTATTTCCTCTTTCTATCTTTCTCATCCCATAGGAATTGGTTCTTGCTCCAGTCCAGGGAAAGGAGTGAGCAATTTGGCGAGTATCGGGCTAGTGAATAAGCTCCATTCTATCCCTAAGGCTTTAAAAGGTACACAAATGTGTGGTAAAGTTAATAAAATATACAAGGAAATGACATAGGTAAATGATTAATATAATTGAGTAATTATTTAAAACACATTAAGGATGGCAGGGCAGGTGATGTGTCGAGGCTGCAGCATGTGGGAGCTCCTGAATAACATTGTGATCCAGGTCAAACACGTCTGCAGTAAGTGTTTGTAGCTTGAGGAGCTTTGGCTCAGAGTCATTGAGCTGGAGGCTGAACTGCAGACACTGTGGCACATCAGGGAGGGGGAAAGTTACCTGGATGCTTTATACCAGGAGGCAATCACACCTCTTAAGACAGGGTCTTCTGATTTGGTCAGTGGCCAGGGACAGGAGGGTATGACTGCGAGTGAGGAAGATAAGGGGACCCAGAGGGCAGGAGTGCAGGAGTGTGAGCCTCAGCAATTATTTAACAGGTTTGAGGTTCACTCAGCTTGTTTGGATGAGAGCAGAGACAGCAGTGTGGATGAGCAAACAGACCACAGCACCGTAGTACAGGAAGCCATTCAAATTGGGGGAGCAAAAGTGAACATAGTGGTAGTAGGGAACAGTATAGTGAGGGGGATTGACACTGTTCTCTGTAGCAAAGAGCGAGAGTGCAGATGGTTGTGTTGCCTGCCCGGTGCCAGGGTTCTGGCATCTGCTCAGGGTTGGAGAGGAACTTGCAGTGGGTGTGGTGGTTCCAGTGGTCGTGGTCCATGTGGGTACCAAGAAAAAGGCAGGATGAGGAAGGAGGCTCTGCATAGTCAGTATGAGGAACTAGTCACCAGACTAAGAAGCAGAACCTTAAAGGTAATAATCTCTCTGTGGTAATTATAGTTTGGATAAACTTAGGACTGTAGCTTTAAGAATGATCCTGTGTTGTAAGATCACATGATTTGTGTAAACCAACATCTCAGCAGCACAGGGAACCTCTAGGGGAGAGTTCTTCTTTAGTTATGGAGTATGATGCACATATGTAAGTTGCTGCTGCTGTCTTGTAAATAAAGTTCACTGTGTCCACTCAGAAAAGTTGTCTGGAAGATCAACTCTATAACAAACTGGTGATGAGGAAACATCAGATGCGCTGCTGTAACTTGCCCAGAGATTGTCGGTATCTAAGTTCATTAAAAAGAAAAGAAGATATTCTGATCTGAAATGCCACAGTTTGGCAGAACCAAACCCTTTGAACCAATCACAAACGATTATTCTCAATATATAGATCAACTTGCGTTCTACTTTCAAGCCAACAAAATCACAGAGGTGGGAAGGAGGAGAGCGATTCTCTTGAGTATTTGTGGAGGCAAGACCTACAGTTTAATTTGAAGCATGAAGGCCCCCAGTGCCCTGGATTCATAGACTTTCATTCAATTAATAGACCTCATTCAGGGACATTTTCAACCCAAGCCCTCAGTCACAATGCAGAGATTCCGGTTTAATTGATGGAATGGAGTCCCAGGGGAGTCCATTGCTATCTACATGGTGAAATTAAAACAACTAACGGAAGATTGTGAATTGGGTGAAACCCTGAATGATATGCTTAGAGATCGTTTGGTATGTGGCGTGCAGGAGGATGTTATTCAGCGAAGATTGCTGGCTGAAGTGGATCTTGATTTTAAGAAAGCGTTAGAAATAGCGCTGGTGATGGAAAGCTCCGGAAGGGATTCACAAGCAATTCAAGGGGCACAAAATAGCACTGTCCTCCTAGTTGGGCGGGAACAGTCAGCAGAAAGTGGCGTGAAAAGCCGGAACTCTGCTACGAAGTGGGAAACAGCCCCTGCAAACCAAAAAATGCGAGGAAATCGCTCAGCAACAAAATCAAAAACGAATTTGTATCGACATGGAAACAATCATTCTTCTAGCGATTGGCAATTTAAGAAAGTCGAGTGTTATTTTTGTCACAGGAGTGGACACATATTGAAACATTGCAAAGTGAGATTTAAACAGGCCTCCAAACAACAATCGAAGTTCAATGAAGTCTGTAGTGTAGAAGAGCCGGAAAGAACCAATTCTGACATTTATTCATTATTCAACATGAAAGTTGGAAAGACAGAGCCAATTATTGTCACAGTGCAAATGAATGGTAAACAATTAAAAATGGAAGGAGACACAGGTATTTCTCCCACTGTTATAGGAGAACACACTTTCAGATATTTAAATAAAGGTAATCAACAATTAAATTTGGAACAAACATCTGCCAAGTTGAAAACATATGCAGATGAAGAAATCCAGGTAATAGGTATCACTAGAGCAACTGTTCATTCTAGACACCAATCGGCACAGCTACCAGTGATGGTGGTAGGAGGTGAAGGACCAAGCCTTCTAGGGTGTGATTGGTTGAAAGAGATTAAATTAAACTGGTCCGAAATCTTCCAGTTACGAGCAGGGAGACCACTCGAGCTGCTAATAGAATATGACACTGTCTTCAAGGATGAACTGGGAAAAATCCAAGGCCTACAGGCCAGGATTTATGTGGGCCCAGAAGCAACCCCTCGCTTCTTGAAAGCAAGACCGGTGCCATACGCCCTGAGAGAGAAGTTTGATGCTGTGTTGAACCGGCTAGAGAGGCTGGGTATCAAGATTGGTCCAGTTCTCAGAGTGGGCAGCACCCAAGGTCCCTGTCCTTAAACCAAACCAGACCATCCGGATCTGCGGGGACTATAAACTAACAATCAACGGAGCAGCCAAACTGGACAGGTACCCCATTCCCAAGATTGAAGACCTATAGTAGGAAGTACAACGTATATAAAGCTTGACATGAGTCATGCATATCAGCAACTGGAGTTGGAAGATGCCTCCCGGGAATTTGTGACCATAAATACCCACAAAGGGTATCACATACATGCCTGCCCTTCGGTGTCTCCTCGGCCTGTGCCATTTTCCAAAGGACAATTGAGAGCTTACTACAGGGCCTACCTCAAGTAATGGTCTACCTGGACAATGTACTGATAACTGGGTTCACAGAAAAGGAACACTTGGCGAACCTGGAGGAAGTTTGGGAACGATTTATGGAAGCAGGAGTGTTCCTGAAGAAGGAAAAATGCACTTTTCAGGCAAACAAAGTCATTTATTTGAGCCTTTGGGTAGATGCCCAAGGGTTACACCCTGTTGTGGAGAAAGGTAAAGCAATAAGAGAGGCACCTGCACCTAAGAACATCTCTGAACTTAAAGCATTTTCAGGGATGGTAAATTATTATGGGCGATTTCTACCAAATTATTCCACAGTTCTAGTCCCTCTACATTCTCTGCTAGGAAAAAAACAGGGTTGGTTTTGGGAGTCACCCCAAGAAGAAGCCTTTGTGAAAGTAAAACAGCTCTTATACTCTTCAAATTTGTTAGTGCATTATGACCAGACAAAGGAATTGGTGCTAACCTGTGACGGGTCCCCCTATGGATTGGGAGCGGTCCTATCTCACAAAATGGATGACAGCACCGAGAGGCCATTAGGCTATGTATCCAGGACACTTATCACAGCTGAAAAAGGATATTCTCAGCTCCAAGAGAAAAGCGTGTTCATTATTTTTGGCGTAAAAAATTCCACCAATACGTGCACAGGCGACATTTCACGATCGTATTAGACCACAAACCACTTTTGGGTCTTTAGTGAGGAAAAGGCTATACCACTCATAGCGTCAGCACGAATATACAATGATGGGCCCTAATTTTGGCAGCATATGAATAACATTTGTACATAGACCAGGGATTCATATAGCAAATGCCGATGCCCTAAGTCGCCTTCCTTTACAAGAGAACAATGACCACATCCCAATTCCTCAAGCACTCATATTAGTGATGAATTTCCGAGATTCCTCGCCAGTCTGTGCCAGGCAGATAAGAAACTGGACGAATTGTGATCCAGTCCTGTCTCGAGTGAGAGACTAAGTGTTACATGGCTGGTCCCAGAAATCAGTCTCTGATGAATTGAAGCCATTTTGCAACCGAAGATACGAGATGAGCAGTCAAGATGGTATTCTATTATGGGGTGTACGAGTGGTAGTTCCTTCACAAGGAAGGGAAACCACTCTTAGTAGAGCTACACATGCCCATCCAGGAATCTCACGCATGAAGACGATAGCGCAAAGTTATCTTTGGTGGCCGGGGATGGACGGTGATATTGGACGGGGGGTAAAGCACTGTGTGCAATGTCAACAGCTGCAAGAGTTACCAGTGGCAGTCCCGTTACACCCATGGGAGTGTCCTGGTAGACCTTGGGTGCAATTGCACAGAGATTACGTTGGTCCTTGCCTCGGAATCATCTTTCATTCCAAGCACTTAGACGTATTGTCGGAAAGGCAGATGAGCTTAGGGCGTGGATTGGCACATGGGATTACAACATTATTGCTATTAGTGAGACTTGGTTGCAGGTGGGGCAGGACTGGCAGCTCAATGTTCCGGGGTTCCGTTGTTTCAGACGTGATAGAGGGGGAGGGATGAAAGGGGGAGGAGTGGCATTACTAGTCAGGGAAAATATCACAGCTGTGCATAAGCAGGACAGCCCGGAGGGCTCGTCTACAGAGGCCATATGGGTGGAGCTGAGGAATGGGAAAGGTGTGACCACACTAATAGGGTTGTATTATAGACCACCCAATAGTCAGAGAGAATTAGAGGAGCAAATCTGTAGAGAGATAGCAGACCGATGTAAGAAACAGAAAGTTGTGATAGTAGGAGATTTTAACTTTCCACATATTGACTGGGACTCCCATACTGTAAAAGGGCTGGATGGCTTGGAGTTTGTCAAATGTGTTCAGGACAGTTTTCTAAATCAATATGTAGAGGTACCAACGAGAGAGAATGCAATACTTGATCTCCTATTAGGGAACCAGACAGGTCAGGTGACAGAAGTATGTGTAGGCGAACATTTTGGGTCCAGTGACCACAATGTCATTAGTTTTAAGCTAATTATGGATAAGGATAGGTCTGGTCCTCGAGTTGAGATTCTAAATTGAAGAAAGGCCAATTTTGTGTAAATGAGAAAGGGTCTAGGAAGAGTGGATTGGCATAAGTTGTTTTCTGGCAAGGATGTGTTCAGTAAGTGGAAGGGATTCAAAGGCAAAATTTTGAGAGTGCAGAGTTTGCATGTTCCTGTCAGGATTAAAGGCAAAGTTAACAGGCATAGGGAACCTTGGTTTTCAAGGTATATTGGCGATCTGGTTAAGAAGAAGAGAGAGGTGTATAGCAGGTATAGGCAACAAGAAGCAAATGAGTACTTGTAGAGTATAGAAAATGTTAGAAAATACTAAAAAAGAAAATCAGGAAGGCAAAAAGAAGACATAAGGTTGCTTTGGCAGATAATATGAAGGTAAACCCTAAGGGTTTCTACAAGTATATTAAGAGTAAAAGGATAGTAAGGGACACAATTGGTCCCCTTGAAGATCAGAGTGGTCGTCTATGTGTGGAGCCTCACGAGATGGGGGAGATCTTAAACAGTTTTTTTGCATCAGTCTTTACTCAGGAAACTGGCATAGTGTATAAGGAAGGAAGGGAAACAAGCAGTAGTTTCATGGAACATATAGAGATTAAAGAGGAGGAGGTGCTTGCTGCTTTGCAGCGAATAAAGGTAGATAAATCCCCCGGGCCTGTCATGATATTCCCTCGGACCTTGAGGGAGACTAGTGTAGAAATTGCAGGGGCCCTGGCAGAAATATTTAAAATGTCCTTAGCCACGGGTGAGGTGCCGGAGGATTGGAGGGAAGCTCATGTTATTCCGTTGTTTAAAAAAGGCTCCAAAAGTCAACCAGGTAATTACAGGCCAGTGAGCCTGACGTCAGTAGTAGGTAAATTATTGGAAGGTGTTCTGAGAGATCGGATATATAATTATTTGGACAGCCAAGGGCTGATTAAGAATAGTCAGCATGGCTTTGTGCGTGGTAGGTCATGTTTAACGAACCTTGTAGAGTTTTTCGAGGAGGTGACAAAGAAAGTAGATGAAGGAGAGGCTGTGGATGTTGTCTACATGGACTTTAGTAAGTCCTTTGACAAGGTCCCACATGGGAGGTTAGTTCAGAAGGTTCAGACACTTGGTATCCATGGAGAGGTTGTAAACTGGATTTGAAATTGGCTGTGTGGGAGAAGACAGAGAGTGGTAGTGGATGATTGCTTCTCAGACTGGAGGTCTGTGACTAGTGGTGTGCCTCAGGGATCTGTACTGGGACCATTGTTGTTTGTTGTCTATATCAATGATCTGGATGATAATGTGGTGAATTGGACCAGCAAATTTGCTGATGACACTAAGATTGGAGTAGTTGTGGACAGCGAGGAAGGCTTTCAAAGCTTGCAGAGAGATCTGGACCAACTGGAAAAATGGGCCAGAAAATGGCAGATGGAATTTAATGTGGAAAAGTGTGAGGTGTTACATTTTGGAAGGTCAAACCAAGGTAGGACATACACAGTAAATGGTAGGGCACTGAGGAGTGCGGAGGAACAAAGGGATCTGGGAGTTCAGATACACAATTCCCTGAAAGTGGCGTCACAGGTAGACAAGGTTGTAAAGAAAGCTTTTGGCATACTGGCCTTCATAAATCAAAGTATTGAGTATAGGAGTTGGGATGGTGAGGTTGTATAAGACATTAGTGAGGCCAACTTTGGAGTATTGTGTGCAGTTCTGGTCGCCTAACTACAGGAAGGATATCAGTAAGATTGAGAGAATGCAGAGAAGGTTTACTAGGATGTTGCCGGGTCTTAAGGAGTTGAGTTACAGGGAGAGATTAAACAGGTTAGGACTTTATTACTTGGAGCGTAGAAGAATGAGGGGAGATTTGATAGAAGTTTACAAAATTGTGAGGGGTATAGACAGAGTAAATGCGAGTAGGCTCTTGCCACTTAGATTAGGAGAAATAAACACGAGAGGACATGGCTTTAGGGTGAAAGAGGAAAGGTTGAGGGGGAACATTAGGGGGAACTTCTTCATTCAGAGAGTGGTGAGAGTGTGGAACGAGTTACCATCTGATGTGGTAAATGCGGGCTCACTCTTAAGTTTTAAGAATAAATTAGATAGATACATGGATGGGAGAGGTCTAGAGGGTTATGGACTAGGTGCAGGTCAATGGGACTAGCGGAATAGTATTTTGGCACAAACTAGAAGGGCCGAATGGCCTGTTTTCTGTGCTGTAGTGTTCTATGGTTCTATGGTTTATGAGGTAAAATCACCAACGCCAGAACTTCGCCAACCATGGATTGCCAGAGGTAATTGTCTGAGATAATGGTACTACGTTTATGAGCGCTGAATTTCAATGATTTATCAACATCAATGATATCAACCACGTGAAGACTGCACTGGACCATCCGTCATCTAACGGACTGGCAGAAAGGGCAGTACAAACTTTTAAAGTGGGAATGAAAAAGTTAAAGTGAATCACTGGAAACTAGACTTGCTCATTTCCTATTTCACGACAGAACAACCCCACCCCCCCCCCACTACAACAGGAGCAACCCCTGAGAATTACTGATGAGGCGTTGTCTTCGAACAAGATTAAGCCTGATACTTCCCAATTTTGGAGGGGAGGGTGGAGAAAAGTCAAGGAATCCAAAAAGAGATTCATGATTTGCATAATCGTGAGCTACAATTTACTGTTGGAGAAGCAGTATATGTAAGGACTTTCGGTCGAGGACTGAAGTGGATAGCTGGTAGAGTGAGCTCCGTCACTGAGCCATTATTGTACCATGTGGAAGTGGAAGGCCGGATCAGCAGTAAACATGTGGATCATTTAAGAAGAAGAGAGATACCCCAAAAAAAAATGTTCCACATGTAACCATTACTGAACCAGTGGTTCCTGTTGAAGTCGCTCAACCAAGGACAGACATGACCAATGCCTCTGTTAGAGTGGAAGACACTGAACTGCATGTGCCTAATGAGGTATCTGATGTTAATGCAGTTCCAGAGAATGTGTTCCCTGCAAAAGAATTGAAGTCGTAAAGCTATGGATCAGAAAACCACCTGAAAGACTGAACTTGTAATTTCATGACCTGTGTAAGTATTCTAAGTTCATGAGATAAATATCCTTGTAAATGCAAAATGTACAGAAATGTTAAAGGGGGAGGAATGTAGCAATTATAGTTTGGATAAACATAGGACTGCAGCTTTAAGAATAATCCTGTTTTGTAAGATCACATGACCTGTGTAAACCAATGTGTGAGCAGCATGGGGAACCTCTAGTAGAGAGTTCCTCTTTAGTTATGGAGTTTGATACACATCTGTAAGTAGTTGCTGCTGTCTTATAAATAAAGTTAACTGTGTCCACAAAGAAAATTGTCTGAAAGATCAACTCTATTACACGCTGGATTATTACCTGAGCACATGCAAATTGGCCTAGGACAAGTAAGATGAGAGAAATGAATGTGTGGGACAAAGACTGGTGTGTGAGAAGTGGGTTCCGGTTTGTGGGGCACTGGCATCAGTATTGGGGAAAGTGTGATCTGTACCATTGGGACGGTCAACAACTGAACTGTGCTGGGGCTGGTATCCTCGTGAGCTGCATAACTATGGAAGTAGAGATGGTTTTAAACTGAATAGTGGGGTCAAGGCATCAAATCTGGGAAAATGTGGTAAAGCAAAGAGTAGAGATAAGACAAGAGGGAAAGCTATTAATGTGGGAAATGATAAACCATCCATGACAGAAAGGGACAAAGAGTGCACTCAGAGTAAATCAGCAGATAAGGCTATACACTACAAAAATAATAAATGGACAAAACTAAAGTCTCTGTATCTAAATGCACGTAGCATTCAAAACAAAACGGATGAACTGATAGCGTAAATAGAAACAAATAAATACGATCTGATAGCAATTACAGAAACATGGCTACAGGATGATGTAAGATTGGGATCTGAATATTTAACAGTGTGTGACATTTAGGAAGGACAGGAAGTTAGGAAAAGCTAGAGGGGTGGATCTGTTAATTAAAGATGATATTAGCACATTAGAGAGGGATGACCTAAATTCAGGAAACCAGGATTTTGATGCAGTTTGGATTGAGAAGAGGAATGATAAACGCGAGAAGTTACTTGTGGGAGTGGTTTGCAGGCCCCCCACACAGTAGGACAGAGTACAAAGGAAGAGATAATGGGAGCTTGTCAGAAAGGTACGGCAATAATCATGGGGGATTTTAATCTACATATAGACAGGAAAAGTCAAATGGGCAAAGGTATCATAGATGAGGAGTTCATAGAATGTTCTCGGGATAGTTTCTTAGAACAGCACATTCTGGAACTAACCAGAGAACAGGCTATACTAGACCTGGTATTGAGCAATGAGATAGGATTAATTGATAACCTCTTAGTGAAGGCACCCCCTGGGTAACAGTGATCATAATATGATTGAATTTTACATCCATATTGAGGGACAAATGATTACGTCCAAGACTAATATTTTAAACTTAAATAAAGGCAATTATTAGGCCATGAAAGCAGAGCTAGTTAATGAACTGGAAAATGAGGTTAAGGGATAGGTCAATAGAGGTTCAGTGGCAGACATTTAAAGGGATATTTCAGAATACACAGAATATATACATTCCAATGAGAAAGAAAAATTCCAAGGGGAGGGCCCACCATCCGTGGTTAATTAATAAAGTTAAAGACAGTATCAAACTTAAAGAAAAAGCATATAATTACGCAAAGATGGGTGGCAGCTTGAAGATTGGAAAGAATATAAAGAACAGCAAAGAATGGCAAAAAGATTAATAAGGATGGAAAAATTTGAGTATGAGAGAAAGCTAGCTAGTAACATAAAGACAGATAGTAAGAGCTTCAATAGGTATTTAAATAAGAAAAGAGTTAACAAAGTGAGCATTGGTCCTATAGAAAGTGCGTCTGAGGAATTGCTAGTGGAAAATAATGGATGGTGGATGAATTAAACAGGCATTTTGCTTCAGTCTTCACTGTAGATAAGACAAGTAACATCCCAGAAATAGCTGTGAATCAGGAAATGGAAGGGAGGGAGGAACTTGGGAAAATTACAATCACCAGGGAAGTGATATTAAGCAAATTGTTGGAATGCAGGATGACAAATCCACATGTCCAGATGGACTTCAGCCTAAGGTCTTGAACGAAGTGGCTAGTGAGATAATTGATACATTGGTTTTAATTTTCCAAAATTCCCAAGATTTGGGGAAGGTTCCATTAGACTGCAAAATAACAAAGGTTATTTATTTATCTTATTCAAAAAGGGAGGGAGACAGAAGGCAGGAAACTACAGGCCAGTTAACATCTGTCATAGGGAAAATGTTAGAAGCTATTATTAAAGATGTTACAGCAGGGCACTTAGAAAAAAATCAAGGCAATCAGGCAGAGTCAACATGATTTTGTAAAAGGGAAATCATGTTTCACCAATTTATTGGAGCACTTTGGAGGAGTCACATATGCTGTGAATAAAGGGTAGCCAGTGGATGAACTTAACTTAGATTTCCAGAAGGCATTTGATAAAGTGCCACATCAAATGTTATTGTGGAAAATAAAAGCTCATGGGGTAGGGGGTAACATATTGACATGGATAGAAGATTGGCTGACTAACCGGAAGCAGAGAGTAGGCATAAATGGGTCTTTTTGTGGTTGGCAGGATATGACGAGTGGTGTGCCAGGGATCAGTGCTGGGCCTCAACTTTTTACAATTTATATAAATGGCTTGGATGAAAGGACCAAAGGAATGGTTGCTAAATTTACTGATGACACAAAGATAGGTAAGAATGTAAATTATGAAGAGGACATGAGGCTACAAAGTGACATAGATCGGTTATGTGGGTAGGAAAAGATCTGGCGAATGGGCTAGAATGTGAGCAAATGTGAAATTGTTCATTTTGGCAGGAAGAATAAAAAGGAAGCTTATTAACTAAATGGTGAGAGAGGGCAGAGCTCTGAGATTCAGAGGGATCTTGGAATCCTAGCACATGGATCACAAAAGCTTAGTGTGCAGGTACAGCAGGTAATTAGGAAAGCTAATACTATGTTATCATTTATTGTGAGGGAAATTGATCACTAAAGTAGGGGGGTTATGCTTCAGTTGTACAGGCATTGGAGGGACCACATCTGGAGCATTGTGTACAGTACTGGTCTCCTTATCCAAAGAAAGATGTAAATGCATTAGGAACAGTTCTGAGAAGGTTTACTAGATTAATACTGGGAATGGGTGGGTTGTCTTATGAGGAAAGGTTGTAATTTCGAAGAGTAAAAGGCGATTTGCTTGAAACCTTTAAGACCCTGATGGGTCTAGACAGGGTGGATGTGGAGATGGTGTTTCCTCATGTGGGAGAATCTAGAACTAGGAGTCACTGTTTGAAAATAAGAGGTCGCTCATTTAAGATAGAGATGAGGAGAATGTTTTTCTGTCAGAGGGTAGGGAGTCTTTGGAACGCTCTTCTTCAAAAGGCGGTGGAAGAAGAGTCTGAATATTTTTAAGGCAGAGCTAGCTGGATTCTTGATTAACAAGGGGTGAAAGGTTATCAGGGGTAGGAAGGAATGTGGGGTTGAGGTTACAATCAGATCAGTCATGACCTTATTGAATGGTAGAGCAGGCTCGAGGGGCTGAGTGGCCTACTCCTGCTCCTAACTTGTATGTTCGTATGTACAACTACCTCTTAGTAGAGAGCTTGTAACATTCACTCCACACAAATGCCCACCATCTTCACCAAGAGAGAATCTAACCAT
This sequence comes from Cetorhinus maximus, assembly GCF_964194155.1. Taxonomy (NCBI): domain Eukaryota; kingdom Metazoa; phylum Chordata; class Chondrichthyes; order Lamniformes; family Cetorhinidae; genus Cetorhinus; species Cetorhinus maximus. Next base: position 52,987 of record NW_027597784.1, on the reverse strand, counting down.
CCCCCCTTGATATTCAATGGCATTACCATCACTGCACCCCCCGCCCCCCTCTATCAACATCATGGGTGGAATTTTCCCAGGTTGGCACTAAGTGCAGTAGCGGGTGGGTAAAATGATGTTTTACCCGTGGGCCTCGATGTCGGGTTTTCACACTGTATCATCCCAAACCCGGCACATTATTTCTGCATTCCTGGGAAACCCGCCGTTTCCATGGCGAACGGGCTCCCATTCACCCGCCTGCCATCACCCAGCCGCTGCATCTCGCCAGGCGCCATGTTTAAAGTCCAGCCACAAGCACATATCTCAGTTCATCCAGACCACCACTGCTGCATGGAAGACATGGCTCTGAAACTAAAGAGGACTGCAGCCCCAGCTTCAGCCACACGTTCCTCGAGAACCTTTTGGATGCCGTAGAGACCTGCCAGGATGTCCTCTACGCCCGCTCTGGCCGCAGGATGGACAGCAACAGCAACAGGTGCTGAAGGTGGATAAAGGATCAGATACTTTAACAGTTTTATGGCTGCATCTCTATGATATGACCCTGATCACAAAGAACAAGTGAGCTGCCCTCGGCCAGACAGGAGTCAGACATTCTTAGAGGCTGTGTGAAGATTTATGGAGTGTGCGCAGTGCATGGTCATCATCATCTTCCTGCAATTGAGTGACTATTAGGGCCTCCCCTGCGTCTCCATGACAGGAGCATTCTCACATTCTGCCATAAGCCAGACGGGAGTCAAACGTTCACAAGTGTGATGTGAGGGTCTATGGTGTCTCCTCACTGCATGTCGTCATCATCCTCCACAAATCTAGCAACTATGAGGGCCTCCCGAGCGTGCCTGCCTCGTCTAGCCTGTGCGAGGTCTTCATCCCCGTCATCATCGCCTCCGAGGACCTCCTCAGCCTCATCCCCTTCAGCGTCCTCCTCATCGGAGGAGATCTGCAGCTCCTCCAGCTCCTCCTCAGTCAGCTCGTCTCCCTGTTGGAGCGCCAGGTTGTAAAGGGCACAGCAAACGATGACGATGTGTGACATCCTCTGTGGACTGTATTGCAGCGCTCCACCAGACCACTCCAGGCTCCGGAGCCTCACCTTCAGCATCCCGATGGTTACCTCCAGCAAGTTGCGAGCTGCAGCATGAGCCTCATTATACTGTCGCTCTGCTGCAGTCTGAGGCTGCCGCTCGGCATCATCAGCCATGGACTCTGCGGGGAGCCCTTGTCCCCGAGGAGCATCCCTGCAGCCTCAGTGGATCCTGGAAGTCTCCAGGGATCTGTGACCGACTGAGGATGTAGGCATCGTGCACACTCCCTGGAAACCGAGCACACACCTGCAGGATGTGTTTCTGGTGGTCGCACACCAGCTGCACATTCAGCGAATGGAACCCCTTGCGGTTGATGTAGTCCACCATGTGTTGTGACGGATATCTGAGCACCACGAGTGCAGTCGATCGCATCCTGCACCAGTGGGAAACCCGAGGTCTGGGCAAATCCAATCACTCTTGCATCCTGGCTTTCCTGGTCCCGGGCAAAATGCACAAAGTTGTGTGCCCTCGAAAAGATGGCATCCGTGACCTCATGGATGCATTTATGGGTGGAGGCTTGTGATGTCCCACAGAGGTCACCTGTGCAGCTCTTAAAGGAGCCACTGGCGTCGAAATTGAGCGCTGTGGTCACTTTCATGGCCACTGGCAGTGGGTGCCCTCCATGTCCCCGTGGTGCCAAATCCTGCAGTAGCTGGCAGATGTGACCAACCAGTTCCCTAGAAATGCACAGTCTGCGGAGACATTGGTTCTTGGTCATCTGCAGGAATGAAAGGCGGCGTCTATAGACCCTGGGTGTCACTAGGCGCCAACCAGCCAGGGCTCGCTCTGGCTCTTGGGCTGCGTGTGCGGGAGCCACAGCCCCACTTCTTCCTGAGGTTGCTGGTCCCCTCCTCTGCGCAGCCAGGAGCCTCAGTCACTCTCTCCTCCGTCGTCTTCGCTCTCTGTAGGCCATCAGGCATACAGCTAGTTCACCAGGCTCCATGATCCTAATGTACTCCTCCTGCTGGGTTAAAGAGAGAGACACCTGGTTAGCATGGGTGTACTAAGAACCTGTCCTGGTTAAGTGTGACGGCCCCTTGACATTTCCCGGAGAGAGCTGATCCCCACTTGGATGGCCAGAGATTAGTGCGCTGCATGGCTGCCCTGTTAGCTTGAACCATGGGGGAGGCTGGTCCAAACCGGGATGTTTACATTGCAAGAGGCTGTGAACACCTCCAGCAGTGACTGCTCCATGGCCAGCTTTAGCGAGGAGATTGTACAACGTGTGCAGTCCAACTGCTCTGCAGTCCACTAAAGTGCTCCTGAATGTGCAGTCTGTGCTGGGGGGAGCTCTGGAGAACTTGGTGGCTCTTTGATGCCTCTGCGTTGCTTGAGTGGGCAGATAAGCTCGGAGCCCGACCCCAATCATATCAATGTGGCTGTGCCTGAACTGTCTGAATTTCAGAGGAATGGTCACTTCATACAGGTTTCCCTAATACGAGGTATTCAACTCCGAATTCCCCTCAAAGTGCAGCCGCCAAGTGCAGGTCGATTCTGTGCTGTTGTGAAACACGTCGGCGTGCTTTCCCACCGACCTGGACGCACAATCCAGCGGGAGAGGTGTTGGGGGGAGGGTGATTCCGGCGGCTTAGCCGGAAAATGATGGGCTGATGTATGACAATGAGGTTCCCGATGTCCGATGGCGGGAAACACGGCCGCTGTCGGCAGGCTGAGTGGACAATCGAGAACTGGTTTCCCGCCATCGTGGCCATATTGTCCGCTCATGCCACCGATCACGCCCAATGCCAGCGGGCATGGAAAATTCCACCCCATGGGCGGCTGACCATTGACTAGAAATTGAACAGGACCAGCCAAAAACATACTGTGGCTACAAGAACAGGTCAGGGGCTCGGAATTCTGCAGTGAGTAACTCACCACCTGATTCCCCAAAGCCTGTACCATCCACAAAGCACAAGTGCGGCGTGTGATGGAATACTCTGCACTTCCCGAGGTGAGTGCAGCTCCAACCACACTCAAGAAGCTGGACACCATCCAGGACAAAGCAGCCGGCTTGATTGGCACCCCATTCACCACCGTCAACATCCACTCCCCCCACCACCAACGCACAGTGCCCGCAGTGTGTACCATCTACAGGATGCACTGCACAAACTCACCAAGGCTCCTTCGACAGCACCTTCCAAACCCACAGTCACTAACACCTTGACGGACAAGGGCAGTAGATGCATAGAAACACCACCATCTTCAAGTTCCCCTCTAAGCTACACACAATTCTGATTTGGAACTATATTGCTGTTCCTTCACTATTGCTGGGTCAAAATCCTGGAACTCCCTTCCTTGTAGTACAGTGGGTGAAGCTACACCACATGGACTGCAGCGGTTCAAGAAGGCAGCTCAACACCACCTTCTCAAGGACAATTAGGGAAGGGCAATAAATGGTGGTCCAGCCAGTGATGCCCACATCCCATGAAAGAATAAATGACTAACACTGAAAGAAACTACAATTTTCTGTTACACTTAAGTTAAACATAATATGCAAACTCAACTAGATTTTAGAAAGGAATCAATCCTTAAAATTCTTTCACTTCCCAAATTCCCGGAGCTAAACACTTAAACTCGCTGCACTCAGACAAAGCTTAATGCTGTGGACTCCTTGTGTGGCTCCAGTGTCACCTTTTGTTTTATAATGCTCCTGTTAAGAGTCTTGGAATGTTTTAATACACTGAAAGTGCTGTGTAAAGATGTTATTGTTGTTGAAATAGTCAGCATGGCTGGAAGAATCTATGGAGCGAGAAACAGAGCTAATGTTTCCGGTCCATGGATCTACATCATTACTGGGGGCACTTGGGGAATTTTAATTATTTTAGCCAGACATTGAAAGGCTGGAGAGGAGCATTTGGATCAACACTGACATCATCAACAATTTCAGTATCATCCTTTTAGCATTTAATCTGTCCTGCCTTCCATCATATCATAGACCTTCCCTTTGAAAGAACATTTGTTCTTTCAGGTACAATCATTTCAATGAAATGACAGCAAAATGCTGCAGATGCTGGAAATCTGAAATAAAAACAAAAACTGCTGGAAAAGCTCCGCAGACCCGGCAGCACCTGTGGAGCAAGGAGCAGAGTTAACGTTTCGAGTCCGTGTGACTCTTCTTCAGAGCTGCTTTTTTTGTGAGGACTAAAGGAGGTGCTGATAGCGGCAGAATGTGTTAATAGCAGAACAAGGGTCAGCGCTCTGTGAAAGCACAACATAGAAACAAGTGACAGAAAGCCCTGTGGGAGCAGGGGTGGGGGGAAAAATCAATGAATAAATAAAAATAAATAAATAAAAATAAATAAATAAAAATAAAGAAGAAGAAAAATTGAAATTAAAATTGAAATAAAACAAGTGGGATTAATAAAGGATTAGAGATGGTTGAGAGAGTTTATGGTCTGAAGTTGTTGAACTCAATGTTCAGTCCGGAAGGCTGTAAAGTGCCTAATCAGAAGATGAGGTGATTTTCCTCCAGTTTGCGTTGAGCTTTACTGGAACATTGCAGCAGGCTAAGGAGAGACATGTGGGCATGAGAGCTGGATGGTGTGTTGAAATGGCAAGCGACAGGAAGGTCTGGGTCATAGAAACATTGAAAATAGGAGCAGGAGTAGGCCATTCGGCCCTTCGAGCCTGCCCCACCATTCATTATGATCATGGCTGATCATCCAACCCTGCTCCCGCTTTCTCCCCATATGCTTTGATCCCTTTCTCCCCAAGAGATAGATCTAACTCCTTCTTGAAAACATACAATATTTTGGCCTGAACTACTTTCTGTAGTAGCAAATTTCACAGGCTCACCACTCTCTGGGTGAAGAAATTTCTCCTCGCCTCAGTCCTAAATGGTCCACCCCGTATCTTCAGACTGTGACCCCTGGTTCTGGACTCCCCCACCATCGGGAACATCCTTCCTGCATCCACCCTATCTAGCCCTGTTAGAATTTTATAGGTTTCTATGAGATCCTCCCTCATTCTTCTGAACCCCAGCGAATATAATCTTAATCAACTCAATCTCTCCTCATATGTCAGTCCCGCCATCCCAGGAATCAATCTGGTAAACCTTCACTGCACTCCCTCTATAGCAAGAACATCCTTCCACAGATAAGGAGACCAAAACTGCACACAATATTCCGGGTATGGTCTCACAGAGGCCCAGTATAATTGCAGCAAGACATCCCTGCTCCTGTATTCGAATCCTCTCACTATGAAGGCCAACATACCATTTGCCTTCTTTACCGCCTGCTGCACCTGCATGCTTACCTTCAGCGACTGGTGTACAAGGACACGCCGGTCTCGTTGCACATTCCCCTCTCAGAATAAATAAAATTTATTAACTCATTCAACAGATTTATCTTTAAATCTGTCGCTAGGTTAAAATCCGGGTAGGGGGAGGGAAAGAGGATCTGATTCTCCCACTCGAACAACCTCCTATCCACCAGTCCTCCAATAGCCCAGCGTCCATCATGCTCCTCATCCTCCAGTCAATTTATCACCATTCAGGTAATAATCTTCCTTCCTGTTTTTGCTACCAAAGTGGATAACCTCTCATTCATCCGCATGATACTGCATCTGCCATGTATCTGCCCACTCACTCAGCTTGTCCAAATCACACTGAAGCATCTCTGCATCCTCCTCACAGCTCACCCTCCCACCCAGCTTTGTGTCACCTGCAAATTTGGAGATATTACATTTAATTCCCTCATCTAAATCATTAATATATATAGTGAATAGCTGGGGTCCCAGCACCGATCCCTGCGATATCCCACTAGTCACTGCCTGCCATTCGGAAAAAGACCCGTTTATTCTTACTCTTTGTTTCTGCCAACCAGTTTTCGATCCATCTCAATACACTACCCCCAATCCCACGCGCTTTCATTTTTCACGCTAATCTCTTATGTGGGACTTTGTCGAAAGCCTTCTGAAAGCCCAAATAAACCACATCCACTGGCTTCCCCTCATCAGCTCTGCTAGTTACATCCTCGAAAAATTCCAGTAGATTTGTCAAGCATGATTTCCCTTTCGTAAATCCATGCTGACTCTGTCCGATGCTTGCGGACAGGCCGAAGGTGTTCCGCAAAGCGGTCACCCAGTCTGCGTTTGGTGTCCCCAATGTAGAGGAGACCGCGTTAGCAGCAGCGAATGCAGTCGACCAAATTGAAGGAGGTGCAAGTGAAGCACTGTTTCACCTGAAAGGAGTGTTTGGGCCCTTGGACGGTGAGGAGGGAGGAGGTAAAAGGGCAGGTGTTGCACCTTCTGTGATTGCATGGGAAGGTGCCGTGGGAAGGGGATGGAGGAGTGGATCAGGGTGTAGGGAGGGAACGGTCCCTACGGAATGCTGATAGGGGGGGTGGGTGAGGGGAAGATATGTTTTGTGTTGGCATCATGTTGGAGTTGGCGGTAATGGTGGAGGATGATCCTTTGAATGCGGAGGCTGGTGGAGTGAAAAGTGAGGACAAAGGGGACACGATCATGGTTCTGGGAGGGAGAGGAAGCGGTGAGGGCAGAGGTGTGGGAGAGGGGTCGGACATGGTTGAGGGCCGTGTCAAGGAAGGGAAGGGAAGTGTCAGAATGGACCATGTGAAGGTGAGAGAGGGGTGGAAATTGGATGCAAAATCGATAAATTTTCCAGGTACCGATGAGAGTACAAACCGACACCGATACAGTTATCAATGCATCGAAAATAGTGATGTGGGAGGGGGCCTGAGTAGGACTGGAACAAGGAACGTTCCACATATCCCACAAAAAGACAGGCATAACTGGGGCCCATGCGGGTACCCACAGTATCACAGTATCTTTACAGTGTAGAAGGAGGACATTCGGCCCATCAAGTCTGCACTGGCTCTCTGAAAGAACATTCTACCTCTTCCCTCTCCCCTGCATTATCCCCATAACCTTGTACATTCTCTCTTTTCCGTTAGCAATCCAATTGCCTTTTGAATACCTTGATCGAACCTGCCTCCACCACCCTCTGGGTGAAAAAAATTTTCCTCACATCACTTCTACTCCTCTTGCCCATTATTTTGAATCTGTGCCCTTTGGGTCTTGATGTTTTCTTGAGTGGGAAAGGTTTCTCACTATTTACCCTGTCCATATCCCTCAGGATCTTGAATACCTCTATCAAGTCTCCTCTCAGCCCTCTTTCTTCCAAGGAAAAGTGTCCCAACCACTCCAGTCTATCCTCATAGCTGCAGTTGTTCATCCCTGGAATCATTCTCATTAATCTCCTTTGTACTCTTTTCAATGCCTTTACATCCTTCCTCAAGTATGGTGTCCAGAATTGGACCCAGTACTCCAGATGAGGCCTAACTAGTGTCTTATGCAAGTTCAGCATGATCACCTGTACTCAATGTCCCTATTAATAAAGCCCAAGATACTATATGCTTTATTAACTGCTTTCTCAACATGCCCTGCCATCTTCAATGACCTATGTACGCATACACCGAGGTCCCTCTGTTCCTGCAGCTCCTTTAGGTGCTCTCCATCTTTTTCCTGCCACTTCTCTCTTCTCTGCATTGAACTTCATCTGCCACTTGTCTGCCCAATCCACCAACATGTCTATGTCCTTTTGAAGTTCAAGACTATCCCCATCACAGTTGACAACATTTCCAATCTTCGTATCATCTGCAAATTTGGAAATCATGCCCTGCACACCACAGTCTAGGTCCTTAATATATATCATGAAGGACAAGTGTCCCAACTCTGATCCTGGGAGACTTCACTACAAACCTTTCACAATCAGAAAAACCACCATTTAACACTACTCTCTGTTTCCCGTCACTCAGCCAATTTCTTATCCAAGTGCCTACTTTCCCTTTTATTCCATGACCTAGAATTTTTCTCACAAGTCTGTTGTGTGGCACTGTATCAAAAGCCTTTTTTAAAAATCCATATACACCACATCAACAGTGTTTCCCTTATCAACCTTCTCTGTTACTTCCTCAAAAAATTCTAACAAGTTAGTTAAACATGATTTTCCCTTAATGAATCCATGCTGGCTTTCCCTCATTATCATGTACTTGTCTAAGTGACTATTGATTTTACCCCATACTGTAGTTTCCAGAAGTTTCCCTACCACTGAGGTCATTCTGACTGCTCTGTAGTTGCCGGCTTTATCCTTGCACCCCTTTTTGAACAAGGGTGTAACATTTGCAATTCTCCAGTTGTGTGGCACCTCCCCTGTGTCTAAGGAAGACTGGAAGATTATCATTATTTCCTCTGCAATTTCCACTCACTTCTCTCTGTACTCTTGGATGCATCTCATCCGGTTCTGGTACCTTATCTATTTTAAGTAAAGGTAGTCTTTCCAACACCTCCTTCCTCTTGATTGTAAGTTTTTCTAGTGTACCAGTTACCTCCTCTCTCACCTTGGCCTGGGTAGGATCCTCTTCCTTTGTAGAGACAGATGCAGAGTACTCGGACAACACCTGCACTCTTTCTCCAGCCTCCATATGCAAGTCCCTTTTTTGACCCTAATCAACCCTACTCTTTCTTTTACCACCCTTTTATTATTTACATGCTTGTAGAAGACCTTGGGATTTCCTTTTCTGTTCGCTGCCGGCCTCTTTTCATGCTCTCTCTTTGCTTTTCTTATTGGTTTTTTCATTTCCCCCCGGTCCTGCTATATTGAGGCTGATTTTACATTGTATTTTCGACCTGACATCTGTTGTGTGCGCACTTTCTCCTTTTCATCTTCTATCTCTCTCATCATCCATGGTTCTCTGGATTTATTTGTCCTAACTTTCCCCTTCAGGGAATATCCCTGACATTTGCTGCAATACTTTTTCTTTAAAGGTGGCCCATTGTCGGCCACCGTCTTTTCTGCCAACATTTGATTCCCACTCACTCATCTCAGATGCCTTCTCATCCCACCGAACTTGGCTTTCCCACAATTAATTATCCCCGCTCTGGATTGTTCCCTGTCCTTTTCCATGATTAACCTAAACCTTATGATACAATGGTCACTGTCCCCTAGAGGCTCTCCCACTGATATTTGATCCACTTGGGCCAACTCATTCCCCAGAACCAGGTCCAAAAGTACATGTCCTCTAGTTGGACTGGAAACATACAGATGCAGAAAATTATCTTGAACACATTCCAGGAACTCTTGCCTACTTTTCCCTTTGTATTATTCCTATCCCAGTCCATATTTGGATAATTGAAATCTCCCATTCTGATTACTCTATAACTCTTGCACCTCTCCATAATTCCTTTGCAAATTTGTTTCCCCATATCCCTTCCACTAGTTTGTGGTCTGTGTCGTATATAATCAATGTTGCTGCACCTGTTTCATTCCTTACCTCCAGCCAGAGAGATTCTGTCCTTGACCCCTCTGGAACATCTTCTCTCTCCAATCCTGTAATGCCATCTTTAACCAGAATTGCCACTTCCCACTGCCACCCTAACCCCCACCACCACATTTTCTTCCTTTCCTGTCTCTCCTGAACACCTTGTACCAGGAATATTTAACCCAATCCTGCCTTTCTTTGAGCCAGGTCTCTGTTATAACAATAGTATCATAATTCCATTTGTTAACCTGTGCCTGCAGTTCACCAATCTTATTAACCACACTCTGTGCTTTCACACACATGCACATTAGCCCTGATTTAGGCTTTTTATCCTCTCCCCCTCATTCTGGCCCCATCTAATGACTTACTGTTGCCTACTCTAGTTCTAACAAACTCTCCAAGGTTCTATTAACCTTGATACAACTGGCTGATATATCCTTGGTATCAGTTGATGCTTCCCTACTCCCCACTGCCAGTTTTTCTCCTCTCCACTCTGAATTTACCCTCAGGGTCCCATCCCCATACCAATCTAGTTTAAACCCTCCCCAATAGCACTAGCAAAGCTCCCCGCGAGGACATTCATCTCAGTCCTATTCAGGTGTAGATCGTCCAGCTTGTACAGGTCCCACCTCCCCCAGAACCTGACCCAATGCCTCAGAAATCTAAAGCCCTCCCTTCTCCTCCATTTCTCCAGCCACGTGTTGAACTGCTCGATCTTCCTATTCTTGTGCTCGTTGGCACGTGGCACTGGGAATAATCCTGTCATTACTGTTCTTGAGGTCCTGCTTTTTAATTATTTTCTTAACTCCCTAAAATCTGGTTTCAGGACCTCATCCCTTTTCCTACCTATATCATTGGTACCAATGGGGACCACAACCTCTGGCTGTTCACCCTCCCCCAAAAGCATGTTCTGCAGCTGCCCTGTGACATCCTTGACCCTGGCACCAGAGAGGCAATGTACCATCCTGGAGTCATGTCTATGGCCACAGAAATGCCTGTTTGCTCCTCTAACTATGGAATCCCCTACTACTTTAGCACTCCCGCCCTTCCTCCTCCCCTCCTGTGCAGCTGAGCCACCTGTGGTGCCATGAACTTGGCTCTTGATATCGTCCTCCGAGGAACCATCTCGCTCACCAGTATCCAAAATGGAAAAGCAGTTAGAGAGTGAGGTAGCCTCAGCAGATTCCTGCACTACCTGCCTGCTTCTCCTAGATACTCTGCCGGTCACCCATTCCCTCTCTGTGTTCTTCGAACCTGCTGTGTGACTACCTCTCTAAAAGTGCTATCCACGTAATCCTCGGCCTTGTGGATGTACTGCAGTGACTCCAGCAGCCACTCAAGCTCCCCAAATCAGAGCTCAACTTTCTGCCACTAGTGACGCTTCCTGCAGATATGATCATTGAGTCCAGTCTGTGCCTGCACGACTTCCCACATCCCACAGGATGTACATTCCACATGGCCGAGCTGCGCTGACATACCTTAAACTTTGTATGAAGCATTTACTACGGTATTTATTTCATAATTTATTCTAAATTACTCATTTAAAACAATTATTTTCTTAATTAATTTGGAATATTTCCCACGTATAGTACAGTACTGTGTTTATTAAAGGCTAGCATCACCCACAATTACAACTAAAAGTTACACATTCCTTAATTACACGGGAATGTGTTTTAAGTATTTATTTTAATTATTTTATTTTAGCTATTTTATTTTACTTATTTTGCTGTATATATATTTTTTATTTTAAAGTTTTACTTCTTGTTATTTACAAGACCTACTTTAACTCCTGCATTCTAAGCTGGCTTTTAACACACTAACCCTTACACCAAGCTCTTACCAGCCAATCAGCTTACTGGTTTCATGCGATGTCACAGTTGCTTTTACCACTCAGCTTCTACAGAAGCTGAAATTCTCCTGGTTCCAGACTTGCCTCTGCTCCGCTCTCAGGCAGGAAAGGCTGTGCTCTGAGCCCAAGTATCTATTTATGCTGATCCTGGTTCCTGACCTGCCTCTGCTCCGTTCCCATAGCCACACCTTTTAGTTGGAGGAAGTGAGACAAGTTAAAGGAAAAGTTATTCAGTGGGAGAACAAGTTCAGCCAGACAGAGGAGAGTGGTGGTGGATGAGCATTGTTTGGGCCTCGTTTCAATATATGACTGAATTCAATAACAAATGTTAAAACCTTAATAAGTTCTCAATCAAGCTAGTAACTTTGTTCTCAACCTGATGTATTTTACCCCACTTTATTTTCCTTCTTCACAGTTAACTTAATGGCGATTAGAATACTGTCTCAGCAAAAGTGCGGTCTCTCCAAATGTGTTACTTGCTACCTGGTGGCCATGGCAGTGGCAGATCTACTGGTCATTATCCTGGACCTGATATTAAGACACATACCAATTGTTTATGGGGAGCAGTTCCGGTTCCTGTTTTCCATTCCCGTGTGTAACATACACGCTGTTTTCCTTTATGCAGCCACTGACTGTTCTGTCTGGTTCACTGTCACTTTCACCATTGACCGATTTGTGGCCATTTGTGGCCAGAAGCTGAAAAGTAAATATTGCACTGAGAAAACAGCGACTGTGGTTCTGGGAACAGTGACTGTGCTGAGCTGTTTAAAGAACATTTTCTGGTATTTTATGTTCATAGGTGAATATTTGCTGTTGAATGTCCCCTGGTTTTGTGATGTAACAGGGGGTATTCAGTATTCTCAAGTCTGGGGATCAATCGAGTTCCTCCATAATATTCTAAACCCAGCGGTCCCATTTGTTGTGATTTTGCTGCTCAACGTTTTCACTGTCAGACACATTTTAGTGAGCAGCAGAGCCCACAGGAGACTCCGGGCTGACAGCAGTGGGGAGAGTCCCAGAGACCCAGAGATGGAGAGTCGAAGGAAATCCATCATTTTACTGTTTGTTATCTCGGCAAATTTCATCCTGTTATGGACGACGTTAATGGTTTATTCCGTGTGGTACCGGATGTGGGACTTGGGATAAGGTTCTGTTTGGATTGATGAAGTTGTGCTGGAACTGGGCTTCATGCTGCAGCTCCTGAGTTGCTGCACAAACACTTGTATTTATGCCGTGACCCAGACTAAGTTTAGAGAACATCTGAAGGATATGCTGAAATATCCCTTCACCCAAATTGTTCGACTCATTCATTGATCAGAAAAACTGAATCATTGAGAGCTTCAAGCACCTTCTCATTTTATTTCACATTTCCAGCAGGGGCCATGTCCTGTTCCCCATGGTGATAGGGAATGGGGGTGGGTCCTGTTTCCCACAGTGACAGTGAAGTGAGGGTACAGCCTGCGGCCAATAGTGATGGGAGACTGAGGGTGGGGCCTGTTCCCATGGTGAAAAAGCATTAGGGGAGAGGCCTGTTGCCAAGGTGACAGGGGACTGGGAATTGGGAGATTTCCACATGGTGACAGGACGTAGGGGAGGGTATTGGGTGATCTCTGGCACGGGATCAGCTCACTCAACACAGGCCCGGGATGGAGCCAGGGCCCATCCTGCTCCGTGTGTGACTCAGTATCACACACAGGGGGATCAGCTCACTCAACGCAGGCCCGGGATGGAGCCAGGGCCCATCCTGCTCCGTGTGGCTCGCTATCACACCAGGAGACTTCAGCTAACACAGCATAATCTGGAGCCTGGGCCTGTCCTGCTCTGGGGGCTCAGTAACAAATCCCATGAGATGAACTTTTAATAAACACTGCGGTGTATTTAACTCCTTGTCCAACACTGTGAGGCAGCTTTCAATTTTTAGGTTGATTTCACAGGCGATCTCCAGCTCTGAATTCCTCAGCAGAGAGCTTCTGATCTTCGGATAGTCGGAGTCCGGATGGATGTACCCCGGAAGATGCGCCATGGGACATTATCGGAAGTCCCAACGCACTGACTCTGCGGGAACTGCCAGGGAAGTTTGAACATCTGATGGGCAATTCACCTGCTCACTGGGACCCTCCGCAAAAGTCTCCAACTTCAGACAGTTCCCACGTACTTACCTGAATAGATACCCAGGAAATGTTAGACCGATGAAAACCTAGTCTAACTCCTGGGTAACTGCACAGCTGACCGACCAATCACTCACAATGTCCCCCCAACTTGACTGCCTCGTGACCCCCAACTACCCCCGACCCCTGACTCCCCATTGACCTCCCAAAACCCCCAACTCGACCTGACTAGCTGCTCCACCCGACTCCGCCGACGCACCCTATTCCCCCGACTCAACCTGACCACCCTTTGCCCCAGCTACCCGCTTACCCACCTGCCAAACTACCCACCTCACCCACCTGCCAACCTTCCCAGCTTCCACCTTACCTACCTGACACCCTATCCCCTTACCCATTTACCTCACACAACCTACCCCCTTGCCCGCCCACCCCTATTATTCACTTACCTTCTCTCCGTAGCTTTCCAAAGAAGCTTTGGGACATTTAAACTCTTTACTTACTGGTCAAAGTCCTGGAACTCCCTTCCTAACAGCGCTGTGCGTGTACCTACACCACGTGAACTGCAGTGGTTCAAGAAGGCAGCTCACCACCTCCCTCTCGAGGGCAACTAGGGATGGGCAATAAATGCTGCCCCGGCCAGTGAAGCCCACATCAAGTGAATGAATAAAAGAAAATCCGGCAGCTGGTGTTGTAAAAAGGGGGCATGGCCTGTCCTCTCCCAACGATCCGACGCTAGGAAGAAGCAGTTCCATTTCAGACTCGCTCCGCATTTCTGGAGAAGCCGGGATGGGAAGACCTGGTCAGGAACGCCGCGCTCCTGTGTGCTGGAGGAAAGTAGGAGTGGGGTGGCAATCCGACAGTGATTGACATTCCTCGGAAGACTCCGGCCTCATCTTTCAATTCGATACTTTACAGCCTTCCAGAATCAACACTGAGTTCAACCATTACAGACTGGAATCTCTGTCTCCATTTCTTTTCATGTTTCACTCTTACTCTTGTTCTCACATTCGGAATGCAGCACAACTGCTCGAGGCACATCTTTTGTTTCTTTACTTGTCCCATTTCCACTCCCTTTGACTCCGCACGACTAGCTCTTCTGTCATTTAATCTCTCCCTGTCTTACACCCAATCACAGAGCTTCCCTATTGTCCTTTTTCTCACCCTCCTGTTGCTTAAAGTCGATGACATTTCAAACTTGTCCAGTTCTGATGCCTGAAACGTTAACTCGATTTCTCTCTGTACAGATGCTGTCAGACCTGATGAGTATATCCAAGGATTTCTGAATGTATTCAGAGGAATTCTCTGTTACTCCAGCCCGGGATCACGGATGCAATGGATGTTATTGAAAACAAGTTCCCTGGGCCATTTTGTTAGAACTTGTTTGCTTCTAAAATTGTATTTTTACTCTTCTGACATTGTCTCAAATTAACCATTAACCTTCTGACATGGATCCATGTATCCATTTAGCATGGGTGGATGATTGGACAATGGAGAAGTAGCAGAGAGTAGGGATAAATGGGACATTTTCGCTTTCTCAGCCGCTAACTAGGGGATTTCTGCAAGGATCAGAGCTGGGGCCTCAACTATTTACAATCCCTGTTAATGATTTAGACAAAGAGATCAAGCTGAGAGAAGTAGGGAAAGCGGAGGGGTGAAATCAAAAAGGAAATTAGGACAGTAAAGAGAGGGCATGAAAGAATATTGGCAAGCAAAATCAACACAAAGATGATTGATCAATTTAGAGTAAGAGGATCACGAAGGAAAGAATGGAGCTCATAAAACACCGAAAAGGTAACCTGTGGGTGGAGGCGGAGGATGTGGGTTTGGGTCTGAATGAATACTTTGCGTCTGTCTTAACAAAAGAGGGGGAGAATGCTGACATTGTAGTTCAGGAGGAGGAGTGTGAAGTATTGGATGTGATAAACGTAGGGAGAGAGGAAGTATCAAGGGGATTAGCATCGCCAGAAGTGGATAAATCACCAGGGCTGGATGAAATGTACCCCGGGCTGTGTCCGCTCCAGTCAACAAGGATCTGACTACTCTAATCCCATTTTCCAATGCTTGGCACATAGCCCTGGAGGCTATGTCAACGCAAGTGAATATCTAAATACTTCTTAAATGTTACGAGAGTTTCTGACTCAATCACCCTTTCAGGCAGTGAGTTCTAGACTCCCACCACTGTCTGGGTGAAAAAAATATTCCTCAACACCCCTCTTAGCCTTCTACCTCTTACCTTAAATCTATGCCCCCTGGTTATTGACCCCACTACTAATGGAAAAAGTGCCTTCATATCCACCCTATCTATGCTCCTCATAATCTCATACACCTCTATCAGGTCCCCTCTCAACCTTCATTGCTCCTAGGAAAACAACCCCAGCCTATCCAATCTTTCCTCATGGCTCAGACACACCAACACAGGCAGCATCCTGGTAAATCTCCTCTGCGCCCTCTCCAGTGCAATCACATCCTTCCTATAATGTGGTGACCAGAACCGCACACAGTACTCCAGTTGTGGCCTAACCAGCGTTTTATACAGTTCCAGCATAACCTCCCTGCTCTTGTATTCTATGCTTCAGCTAATAAAGGCAAGTATCCCTCATGCCTTCTTAACCACTTGATCTACATGCCCTGCTACCTTCAGGGATCTATAGATATGCTCACCAAGGTCCCTCTGATATTCAGTGCTTTTCAGGGTCCTACCATTCATAGTGTATTCCCTTGCCTTGTTAGCCATCCCCAAGTGCATTACCTCACATTTTTCTAGGTTGAATTCCATTCGCCACTGCTCTGCCCACCTGACCAGTCCATTGATATCCTCCTGCAGTTTACGGCTATCCTCCTCGCTATTTACCACTCTACCAATTTTCCTCTTATCTGCAAACTTCTTGATCATACCCCCTACATTTAAATCTAAATCATTTATGTACACCACAAACAGCAAGGGCCCCAGTACCGAGCTCTGTGGAACCCCACTAGAAATAGACTTCCAGTCACAGAAACATCCCTCTACCATCACACTCTGCTTCCTGCCTCTCAGCCAATTTTGGATCCAACATGCCACTTTGCCATGGACCCCATGGGCTCTTACTTTCATGCCCAGTCTGCCATGAGGGACTTTATCAAAAGCCTTGCTAAAGTAAAATGCATTATCCTCATCAACACTCCTGGTTACCTCCTCAAAAAATTCGGACAAATTTTTCAAACACGACCTTCCCTTAACAAACCCATGCTGACTGTCCCCGATTAATCCTTGTCTCTCCAAGGCCAGATATATTCTGCCCCTCAGAATTCTTTCTAGTAACTTCCCCACCACTGAGGTTAGACTGACTGGCCTGTAATTTCCTGGTCTATCCCTTCCTCCCTTTCTTAATATTGGAACAATTTTAGCGGTCCTCCAGTCCTCTGGCATCACACCTGTGGCCAGAGAGGATTTGAAAATTATTGCCAGGGCCCCTGAAATCTCTTCCCTAGGCTCCCTCAACAGCCTGGGATATATCTCATCCGGGCCTGTGGATTTATCCATTTCTAAGGCCGCTAGACCTGCAAGTGCCCCCTCGCTCTCTATGTTAATTTCCTCTAATATTTCACAGTCCTCCACCCTGATATCTGTATCTGCGTTGTCCTTTTCCATTGTGAAGACCGACGTAAAGGATTCATTGAGGACTGCACCCATGTCTTCCGGGTCCACACACAGATTACCTCTGTTATCCCAAATTGGCCCTACTCTTTCCCTAGTTATTCTCTTACTCTATATATATTTAAATAACCCCTTTGAGTTTTCCTTTATTCTATCCACCAATGCTTTCTCATGCACTCTCTTAGCTTTCCTAATTTCCTTTCTAAGTTCCCTCTACACTTTTTACATTCCAGGAAGGACTCAGCTGTATTGAGCCCTCGGTATCTGCCATAAGCTTCTCTTGTTTTCTTCATCCTAACCTTTATGCCCCTTGACATCCAGGGTTCTTCAGGATTGGTTCCCCCCACCCGTTGCCTTTATGGGAACATAATTGCCCTGTGCTTTTGCTATTACCTCCTTGAAGAACCCCCACTGCTCTGACACAGTTTTATCTGCAAGTAGCTGCTCCCAGTCCACTTGTGCCAAATCGCATCTCATCTTAGTAAAATTAGCCTTTCCCCAGTTTAGAACTTTTATTCCTGGCCCAACCTTATTCTTTTCCATAACTATCCGAAATCTAACTGAGTTATGGTCAATATCTCCAAAATGTTCCCCTACTGATATGCCTTCCACCTGCCCGGGCTCAGTTCAGAATATTAGGTCCAGAACTGCCCCTTCCCTTGCTGGGCTTTCTACGCACTGTCTAAGAAAGTTCTCCTGGATGCAACTTCAGAATTTTACTCCCTCCCTACCTTGCACACTGAAACTATCCCAGTTAATATTTGGGTAGTTAAAATCCCCTACCATTACTGCCCTATTATTCTTACACTTCTCTGAAATTTGTCTACATATTTGATCCTCTATCTCTCCCTGACTGTTTGGGGGCCTATAGTACACAGGTCATATCTGACTAATTAGATTGAAGTTTTTGAGGAAGTAACAAGTAGGATTGATGAGGGTGGTGTAGTTGATGTGATACACATTGATTATAACAAGGCTTTCGACAAGGTTCCACATGGCAGACTGCTTAAAAAAATAACAGCCCATAGGATCCAGGGGAACGTAGCGAGCTGGATACAAAATTGGCTCAGTGGCAGGAAACAAAGGATGGATGTTTTTGTGACTGGAAGGCTGTTTCCAGTGGGGTTCTGCCGGGCTCAGTACTGGGCCCCCTGCTTTTTGTGGTCTATATTAATGATTTGGGCATAAAAGTAGAATGATCAAGAAGTTTGCAGACAGCAGAAAAATTGGTTGATAGCGAGGAGAGTTGCTGTGGACTGGAGGAAGATATCAATACACTGGTCAAGTGGGCAGAAAAGTGGCAAATGGAATTCAACCCAGAGAAGTGTGAGGTGATGCAATTGGGGAGGTCAAACAAGGCAAAGGATTACACAATAAATGGGAGGAAACTGAGAGGTGTAGAGGAAGTGAGGGGTCATAGAGTGAATGTCCACAGATCCCAGAAGGTAGCAGGACAGGTTGAGAAGGTGGTTAAGAAGGCAGATGGAATCCTTTCATTTCTTAGCTGAGGCATAGAATATAAGAACAGGGAGGTTATGCTGGAACTATATAAAACATTAGTTAGGCCACGACTTGAGTACTGTGTGCTGTTCTGGTCACCTTGTTACAGAAAGGATGTAATTGCATTCGAGAGGGAACAGAGGAGATTTACCAGGATGTAGCCTGGGCTGGAAAATTGCAAATATGAGGAAAGATTGGAGAGGCTGGGGTTGTTCTCCTTAGAACAGAGGAGGCTGAGGGGAGATTTGATTGAGATGTACAAAATTGTGAAGGGCCTGGATAGACTGGATGGGAAGGGCCTATTTACTTTAGCAGAGAGCACATTGACGAGGGGATATAGATTTTAAGAGATTGATAGAAAGATTAGAGGGGAGATGAGGAAAACCTTTTCTCACCTAGAGGATTGTGTGGGTCTGGAACTCACTGCCTGAAAGGGGAGTAGAGGCCGGAACCCTCAACTCATTGAAAAGGTGTCTGGATATGCACCTCAACTGCCGGAACCTGCAGGGCTACGGACCAAGTGCTGGAAAGTGGGATTAGGCTGGGGGGGGTTCGTTCTTCAGCCGGGGCAGACACGATGGGCCGAGTGGCCTCTTTCTGTGCTGTAAACATTCTACGATTCTACGGTACATTCAGACGGTTGCTATGCAGCCATTCACACCTCATCTGGACACATCTTTTGTTTCTTTACTTTACCCATTACCACTGCCTCTGGCTTTTGTACCATGAAACCTTTTATCCTTTAATGTCTCCTGCCCTCCACCCTATCACACACCTTCCCTTTTGTTCATCGACATCATTCCCTCCCCAGACCAACTCCTATTGGTCCAAATAAAATCGGCCTTCCTGGTAATAAATCCATGAGTTCTGTCATTGGTGGAGATTGTGGCTGGTTAATTGGTTCAATGTTGCTGCTTCTGGTCTCACTGGTGTCAGGTGAGTGCGGCTTGTGTGTATAAAAGGTGCTGCTCGGTGGCTGAAGGGATGGTTGAGTTGTTTGGTATCATGGGGGATTTTGTAGTGAGGGCTTTGTTCCCAGGGCTGGTGTTAGTTGGAGCTGTTTGTGGCTCTGATACTTGGCAACTGTTTCTCGGCCAGAGGTTTCCATGGAGCAGAGTCAAAGCCACCCCTGTGCCTCAGACATTCTCTCCGCCTGGGCCTCCCTTTGGTTCCCATTTCCGTGTGTCTGAGGGTGGAAGTGTGTCTCCACTGCAGACTGTGATGGTGCAGTGTGGAGAGGACAAGCTGCTGCTCAGGGTCCAGCTGGATTTATTTGGAACCTGGCACCTGATCAAAGCTGCTGACCTGACCCTGGGGACAGCAGGTTGTTGGCCAACCAGGATCTACTCTCAGAACCACACTGTCCTCTTTGACTATGGACTCCATGAGTGTGGCAGCAGGTTGCAGGTAATGGGAATCCTCAGCTCTTGCTCTAAGCTTGGGCTGTAGGTTGTTCCCCACTCTTCATTCCAACACTGGGTGAGATGTCAATGATATTGAGGAGATAGCTGTCTCCTGCTTTATAAAACTACAAATTAGCTTTCTATCTTGTATTGTACTTTACTTTAACTGATCCCTGAGTCTCTCCAACCTATGACATCAGCCCCATTGGTCTTGAACCTTCTCTTTGGATCCTCCAAGCTTTTCCTTTTGTTGTTTTGAGGATTTTCAGCTCTATTCCCCTCATTCAGATCAATCCAACTGGAGGTTTCAGTCCAGTTTAATCGAACCAGGTTTAGCATGAGATGTGATGAAAATTTGCTTTTTCATATAAATTTGGATAGCTTGAATTTCCAAGCAATGGTGGGATGTGACACCCAGCTTTCAGAAACTAAGCTGAAGTGTTAATTTTTTTCAAAAGGTTATTGATAAATTAGTACTAAAGTTTTATATTATGAAAAGTGAAGTTGCAACAAGATATGGGAACAATGGAATTTACCTGTAGAGAGGATGAGGCTGAGTCAGTATTGAAGACATCCTAAGATCTTTCATAAATGTGAGAAGCCTCCAGCCTCTGCATCAAGTTCCTGTCTAAAGGAACCAAGGATGTGTCAACTCGTATTGAATTCTCCTGTCCAGGTGGTGTTGCTTTGCCTGGGTCTGTACAAATCTGTTTTTTAACTGTTGCCTTAATGAAGGTGTCACTGGGAGCCAGATTAATCAGAATTTTGGGAGTTCTTATAGTAATTTGTAGACATAATGGATGTGCTTAATCTTTTCTTTAAATGTTTACATTTTTATCTAAACCTCCTGAATTTGTGGCAGTCTTTGCTGTTCCTGAATTCCGGGCACTGATCTCAAAATAAAATACTAATTGCAAAACAGTTGAGTGCCTAATCAAGTTTCCCTCGTGGATTTGATCCACCTGACTAGCATCATCTGCCACATCATAACATTCCCTTCATTCCCCAAAATAAATCCATCTGTCTCCAATGTACTCGGTGACTGAGCATTCACAGCTCTCTGGGATAGAATCCCAAACATTCACCACCTGCTGTATGAAGTAATTCCCTGTCACATTAATCTTAAGTGACCCCCTGACCTGAGATGCCTACCCCTAATAATCAACTCTCCTCCGGCTGGGGGGAAGCAGCCTCTTCACACTGATCCTGTCCATCCCCCTCAGAATTGTTTTCAGGGGATGGGATGACTTCATTGTTAGCCCCTGTGGAGAACATTCTCATTTCAGATCAGTTCTTCATTCCTTCACCTGATTCTTTCAGATGATTGGAGATTTCCTCATCTACACCACCCACCTGAACCACACCCCAGAGTATCATGGATCTGTCATTGTGAGAACAAATGGAGCTGTCGTTCCCATTGAGTCGTTATTTGAGGTGAGAATCTTTATTCGCTTTGTCAATAAGATCTACAGCTGCTGGTGGTCTCTGAAGATGTCCTAAAATGACTCCCCTGCCTTTCCAGGAAGGGCAATGTGAGCAGTGACCCCATCAAGCCCACCTGGATCCCATTCAGCTCCACCAAGTCTGGAGAAGGGCATCTGTCATTCTCTCTGCGCCTAATGAATGGTATGTGATGGGTGGATGGGGAGTGATTTCCTGTAGTCACTCACTGGGAGTTACAGCCACTGTCTCTAACCCTTGTCCTCTTGTACTTCAGGTGACTGGCTTACAGAGCGCACTTCGACTGTCTACTACCTGGGTGAGCTCATTCACATTGAGGCCTCTGTTTCAATGATCAACCACATGCCCCTGAAGCTCTACATTGACCGCTGTGTAGCTACACTGAGCCCAGACAAGGACTCCACCCGGAGATACAGCTTCATTGACCACAATGGGCAAGGATCTCTCTGCTTTCTCCAGCTGGTCCCATCTCAATGGCTTCACTTGATTCACTTCCTGTCCCTTTTTAATCTTTCTTCAGTTGCCTCCTGGACAGCAAAGCTGAGGACTCCTTTTCAACTTTTGTGTTGCCAAGAGACGAGCGGGAGCTGGACAAGCTCCGCTTTGACCTGGATGTGTTCCGTTTCCTTGGAGATGACCGTTCCTTGGTAAGAGGAAGCTGATCATTGGGGTCTCCATGTTGGGAGGGAGTCACTGAATCATGACTTGTGTTGAATGTGTCCCTCAGATTTTCATCACCTGTCACCTGAAAGTTGCTCCATTGGATCAGAGGGATTCCAGGAACAAAGCTTGTACTTTCCAGAAGGTGCAGAATGTGTCAGTTCCCCCTCTCTCTCCCTCAGGGATGTTGTGTGGGGATGTGATGCACAACCTGGTTGATGGGCTCTTTCTCTTGTTTAGCTGGACCCCATTGGAGGAATCGAGCATTGACATTTGTGCCTGTTGCCATGTGGGTAACTGTGGTGCCACAAGGGAGTTGTGGTTAGGTCCCAGAGGAAGGAGAGATCTTGTACCTGAAGCTGGTGGGACATTGATCCTCTAGATGTTGGACGTCCCCCTTTCCCCTCTCTAACTGGAATGTTTGATGTTGCAGAGAGTGAAGCTGGATTGAAGTGGGAGGGTGAGGCCTCACTTGGACCCCTGCAGGAGATGAGAAGTGGTATCGCACACTCCTGCAGAAACAACAGGTCAGCTTTGACCTTGGCAAGGTAGTCCAAGGTCGCAACACATCGAGTAGTAGATTTAATGCTACGCACATTTCTGGATACAATCTTTACACCCATTTTAAAGCATTTAGTGTCTTACCAAACCTGTTGTCTCTGAGAGTCCGAGACCTTTGGTCTGCTCCTGCATACCCATAGTGTTCACAAATTGCCTCACTTTGGATGG
The DNA here is from genome assembly GCF_964194155.1 of Cetorhinus maximus. NCBI lineage: Eukaryota > Metazoa > Chordata > Chondrichthyes > Lamniformes > Cetorhinidae > Cetorhinus > Cetorhinus maximus. The sequence goes on along the minus strand of NW_027597784.1, from coordinate 30,282 downwards.
GCTGAGGAAACTGTCCTGAACCTCCCCATTGGAGATGTTCTGCTCAGGTGGCATCTGGGGATTCGTGTAGAGGACGGGATTTGAAATGTCCTCTGTTGGAGAAGCTTCCCCAATCCTCTCCCCCTCTGGGGCGTTGCTGCTCCCGGCTTCCCGGAGCTGGGGTGCGCTGAGCGCTTCACTGCTCCCAGATTGCTGGGGTTGGGGTGCACTGGCCTCTTCAGGTTGTGGGCAAAGTCGGGGTGCGCTGGTCTCCTCATTGTCGCCAATGTTCTGGAGCTCGGGTGTCTCGTCCTCCAACTCCCTAGAGCTTTTCCGCTTCTTCTGTAGGTGCCGCCCTTACCTTTCTTCGTCTGAAGAGCAGCTGTCCTTGTCATCCGTGTCGGATAGGAGACGCCTCTTGCCACTTGTCTGGGAAGTGGCTTGGTCCCTTCTTAGCCCCTTCTTCCTTTTGGCTCTCTTCACCAGCTGCCACTCCCCCTGCTGATTTTCCGCTGCTTCCTCCTCCATTGATTCGCTCTCCTGAGGAGTGGGAGGTTCAGGGGGCAGTGCTGTTGATTGGCTGTCTGCTGCCTCAATCTTATCCTCCACCTTGTCTCTCTCTGTGTCCTCCTTTGTCCCGTTGTTCTCACTGGGGGCCATGGTGTTTGGAGTGTTACAAGAGTCCTTGGTAGTAGTGACACGAAGCATTTCTTCTGCTTCCCCCTCATTGGCTTTGGCTGCCCGTGCATAAGTGAGGCAGCGTTTGGGGCAGGTCCTGTAGAGGTGACCTGCCTCGCCACACAGGTTGCAGCACTTAGTCTGTTTTCAGTCCTTTGTCTGGTGCCCTTCCTGTTTGCAGTTCTTGCAGAGGGCGGCGCTGCAGTTGGCCGCCACATGACCAGACTTGCCGCATGAGTGACAAAGTTTGGGTTGTCCAGCGTAGACCAGGTAGCCACGGCTTCCCCCGATAGCAAATCTGGAAGGAGGGTGGAAGACGGCTCCCTTACCATCGGTCTTGAGCGTGACCTTAACCTGGCGTTTGCTGGTCCAAATCCCGAAGGCGTCTCTAACCTCGGTGCAGCTCCCAACCTTGTCGACGTACCTGGTGAGGAAGGTGAACACGTCAGCGACAGCGACGTGGGGGTTGTAGAGATGCACCGTCACCACACGGTCCCGTTGCAACGGCAGAGCAAAGAGCGGCTCCACCGTCAGGATCTTCATCTCCGGCTGGTCTCTCTTCTTCTCGAACACCTTCAGGAACTTGACGCAGGCAGCAACATTCCTGAAGGTCACGTAGAAATATCCAGCGCTGGGGAAGTCTTGCAGGGAGTAGATCTCCTCCGCTTCCAATCCAAACGCCTTCAACAGGATCCGCTTGATGAGGAAGGCCCGATCCATGGGTGCTCCTCCTTCACTGTCCTTCACTGTCACCCGAACGGTGTTACGTACCCCCTGGTTTGGGGCTCCTTTGGTTTTAGCCGTCGCTTCACTACAACTGATCTTAGCCAAAAGGCCGAGAAGCGATAACCCAGAAACCCATGCGCCCGTCCCGTCTTCCTCGGCCTCCGGCTTCACCGTCCGTTTTGCTGCATGTGGCCGAACACGGGCTGAAGACCCGACAGCCAGCATTGAGCATCAGGACCTTTCTTGCTTGATGCTGCCTCCCTGAAGCAGCGCCTGCAACAGCTTCAAAACCCAACAGGGGGCATCGTCCAGTCCCGGGCTCCGCCCTGACAAGCAGCACAAGTGCACACCAGCAGCAGCCCTGCAGTTGTACCAATATCCAACAGGGGGCATTTTCCAGTCCAGGATTCCACCCTGACAAGCAGCACAAGTGCACACCAGCAGCAGCCCTGCAGTTGCACCAAAATCCAACAGGGGGCATCGTCCAGTCCCGGGCTCCACCCTGACAAGCAGCACAAGTGCACACCAGCAGCAGCCCTGCAGTTGCACCAAAATCCAACGGGGGGCATCATTCAGATATAAAAACAAAGAACTGCGGATGCTGGAAATCCAAAACAAAAACAGAATTACCTGGAAAAACTCAGCAGGTCTGGCAGCATCGGTGGAGAAGAATAAAGTTGACGTTTCGAGTCCTCATAACCCTTCAACAGAACTGAGTAAAACTAGGAGAGGGGTGAAATATAAGCTGGTTTAAGGTGGGGGGGTGGGGGGAGAGAAGTCGGGCGGGGGGGGGTGTGGTTGTAGGGACAAGCAAGCAGTGATAGGATCAGATAACCAAAAGATGTCAGAGACAAAAGAACAAAGAGGTGTTGAAGGTGGTGGTATTATCTAAACGAATGTGCTAATTAAGAATGGATGGGAGGACACACAAGGTACAGCTCTAGTGGGGGTGGGGTGATATAAGACTAACAGGGCATAAAAGGTATAAATTTAAAAATAATGGAAATAGGTGGGAAAAGAAAAATCTATATAAATTATTGGAAAAAATAAAAGGGAGGGGGAAGAAACGGAAATGGGGGTGGGGGTGGGGATGGGGGAGGGAGTTCAAGATCTAAAGTTGTTGAATTCAATATTCAGTCCGGAAGGCTGTAAAGTGCCTAGTCGGAAGATGAGGTGCTGTTCCTCCAGTTTGAGTTGGGCTTCACTGGAACAATGCAGCAAGCCAAGGACAGACATGTGGGCAAGAAAGCAGGGTGGAGTGTTAAAATGGCAAGCGACAGGGAGGTTTGGGTCATTCTTGCGGACAGACCGCAGGTGTTCTGCAAAGCGGTCGCCCAGTTTACGTTTGGTCTCTCCAATGTAGAGGAGACCGCATTGGGAGCAACGAATGCAGTAGACTAAGTCAGAGGAAATGCAAGTGAAATGCTGCTTCACTTGAAACGGGTGTTTGGGCCTTTGGACGGTGAGGAGAGAGGAAGTGAAGGGGCAGGTGTTGCATCTTTTGCGTGTGCATGGGGAGGTGCCATAGGTGGGGGTTGAGGAGTAGGGGTGATGGAGTGGACCAGGGTGTCCCGGAGGGAACGATCCCTACGGAATGCCGCCAAGGGGGGTGAAGGGAAGGTGTGTTTGGTGGTGGCAGAACTGTTTTTGAAGGTAGCAGCATCAGAACAGATGCGACGGACGCAAAAGAACTGAGAGAATGGGATGGAGTCCTTACAGGAAGCAGGGTGTGAGGAGCTGTAGTCAAGGTAGCTGTGGGAGTTGGTAGGCTTGTAATGGATATTGGTGGACAGTCTATCACCAGAAATTGAGACAGAGAGGTCAAGGAAGGGAAGGGAAGTGTCAGAGATGGACCATGTGAGAATGATGGAGGGGTGGAGATTGGAAGCAAAATTAATAAATTTTTCCAGTTCCCGACGAGAGCATGAAGCAGCACCGAAGTAATCATCGATGTACCGGAGAAAGAGTTGTGGGAGGGGGCCGGAGTAGGACTGGAACAAGGAATGTTCCACATACCCCATAAAGAGACAGGCATAGCGGGGGCCCATGCGGGTACCCATGGCCACACCTTTTATTTGGAGGAATTGAGAGGAGTTAAAGGAGAAATTAAAGGTAAAGGGGGCATCACTCAGTCTGGCACCAATGAGCCTGTCCTGCCACTCAGCACAAGTTCAGTTCAACCAGATCAATGATGGAAAGCAGGACAATGCTCTGAATGACTTTTTCTTCTTTTCAGTTTCCCTTTCACCCTGTAGAGGGCAAAACTGCACCATTCCTGAAGACGCTGCAATACCAGGTCGATGTGTGGAATGGACGGAGAAAGATCCTGTTCCATCTCCCTGCTCCAAAAATAAATTTAATATTTGGTCCCCAGATAAAGGACGTATCGGATATTAAACTGATAAGAACAGATTTTTTTTTGAAAAATATACTTTATTCATAAAATATCTGGAGGAACATTCCAAAACATTTCAAAATCACCATCACAAAAGTACAATCAGATTCAACTTTTACACATTGATCACAAGGTGCATCGATACAATCAATGAATATTACAATCATTTCAATATGGTCAATGCAGACAATCAGACAAAAGTATTGGAGTTATCAACATACATCATGTTGCTCTCTGAGGTGCTTCAATATAATTAGTATTCACTGCAGACATTCATTTGGAGCTGTACAGCCCGAGGGGCTCTCAACATTTCCCAGTCCCTGGGTGCACTGTGGCAGAAAGGTCTTAGACAGCGACCCTTCCCCATTGCGCCTTTGCGGTGGCTGCCCCAAGCTTTAGTGCGTCCCTCAGCACGTAGTCCTGGACCTTGGAACGTGCCAGTCTGCAACACTCGGTCGGGGACAACTCTTTGCGCTGGAAGTCCAACAAGTTTCAGGCAGACCAAAGAGCGTCTATCACCGACGTCCAGACCTTCTTTGCAAAGGCACAACCACAAGGAGGTGAACAACGGTCTTGTCCCCACCACAGCCACCTCAAGGGGAACGTGCAGAGGGGGTGAGACTCCTGCCGTGTTGCGGAATCCGTCCCCAAATCTCATTTTGAGAGCACATCCACCATGTTTGTCCAGACTCTCCCATGTACTGTCATCAAAGCCCTTTGTAATGGAGGACAGGAAGGACTGGGACTCCGTACTGTCTGTGGGCTTCACGTCATACAATCCGACATAGAAGGATTTGCTGATCCTCAAAATGTCGGACTGCGATGACTTTACTGAGCCGTCTTCTTCCTTCAGGCTGCTGATCACAGAGCTCTCTCTGTGTACCTTTTGGAAGAAGAAACGTGAGCACGTCTCATCCTGCTCCACGGAGCGGACTCTGGAACGGAAGATGATCTTGGAGGCCTCCGAGGCAAAGAGCGAGGCTTGCTGGCCCTTCACCTCTTGGAGCTCCTCCTTGACATCGACCCCCATCGACTGCAGCTGGAGCAGGTTTTTCTGGAGACAGGAAACGTTCCCCCAGCCTCTCCCTCTCTCTCTTGCCTTCTGAATACCTTTGAGGGTGAAAACCTCTTCATGTTACTAACAAAAACACATGAACATATGAATTAGCAACAGGAGTCGGCCTCTCAGCCCTTCAAGCCCACTTTGCCACTCAATAAGCTCCTGGCTGATCTGATTGTAACCTCATTTCCACATTACCCCCTACCCTCGATAACCTTTCACCCACTTACTTCTCAATAATTAAAAATATTCAACGATTCTGCTTCCATCGCCTGTTGAGGAAGAGAATTCCAAAGTCTCACGACCCTCTGAGAGAAAAGAATTTCCCCTCACCTCTGTCTTAAACAGTGGCCCCAAATACAAGATTCTCCCACAAGAGGAAACATCCTCTCCACATCCACCCTCTCAAGGCCCCTCAGCTTCTTGTATGTTTTAATCAGGTCGCCTCTTACTCTTCTGAACTACAGCAGATACAGGCCTAGCCTGTCCAATCCTTCCTCATAAGGCAATCCGCCCAATCCAGGTACTAGTTGGGTAAACCGTATCTGAATGGCTTCCAACGCATTGACATTCTTCCTCAAATAAGGAGACCAATAGTGTACACAGTGCTCCAGATGGGGTCACACCAATGCCCTGAATAACTGAAGCATCAGCTCTCTACTTTTCTATTCAACAGTGAGGCCCGAGTGCGCAGGCGCAACTGTTGCTGACGCCTTTCCAGTCAGCGGAAGGAGTTACAGTATTTTCAGTGGTAGCAATAGAATCAACATCAGTGCTGCCTCTATTAAATAGCTCAAGGAACGCTGCTTATGGAAAACAAAGAAAAGATTGCTTTCTATTATTCTGCCTGATTGCGTTGGTTGATCTTAGATTTTTCCTTTCTGATTGTGCAATTTAATTAACGGTAACTCGAAGCATAACCATACCAGTGCACTTTCAAACGCTATTTGGGCCCAATTTCCAGATGACAGTCGAACCGGAATTGTCCCGGCCTGTTTCTGTGCTGTAAACTTGTGTGCAGACGACTGAGATGATATTTACACCAGGGAATGGAAAGAAACATTAAAGAATTTCAAGACATCAGCAAAAAAAATGTCAATGTGAAAAGCTAAGACACTGATGTGAGGGGGGCAGTGAGACAACTGAAAACAAAGAGGACATGTCGCTAAAGTCTGAATTTAAAATAGAAAATTCTGGTCAAACAGGTTAGGGACAGTTGTAAAAAACAACACAGCTTCCCCCCCTCCCCCACCCACCCAGCCAAAAGCTGTTTACAGAATGTCTGTGAAAAGAGCTACGCAGAGATTTAAAGAGACACTCCATTCAGCTGACTAAAAGTATCTTCACTTACATCAGTATAGCTCCAAACTCACGATCCAGCTCCATTTACTCCTGTGCTTCACTTGCTGACTCTGTCGCCTCTCAAGCAGAAGGTTGTGGGTTCAAATCTCACTCCAGAGATTTGTGCACTTAATCCAAGCTGACAGTCCTGTTGGAGGAGATCGGAAATCAAGGCTTTAACAAGTAGCTGAAAAAGATCACAGGTACGATTCAAGCTGGGGAATTCTCCCTGGTTTCCTGCTGAACATTTATTCTTCAACCAACATCAGTTAAAAGAGGTTATTTGTCATTATCCCGTTGTTGTATATGGGTCCTTGCTGGGTACAAAATAACTGCCACACTTACAACAGCAAAACACATTTCAACACTTCAAAAGTGCTTCATGGAGTAAAGTGTTTGGAATATTCAGTAATGAGCAGAAACAGAATATCTCTGTGATAATACACACAGAAAATGATGGAAATACACAGCAGGTTTTCAGCCTCTGTGTGGAGTAACAGAGTTAACGTTTCAGGTTGTGATGAAAGGTCATTCACCTGAAAAGTTCACTCAGTTTCTCTCTCCAAAGTGATCAAGGTAAGCATCAAGAGGTTTTTCATCCTCAAAGGCACCCAGAAAGCTAGAAAGGAACAGAGGGAAATGTCCCGACTCCAGAAAAACATGCAGAATCTGCTCTGGCTGCAGTCGATGGGGGTCGATGTCAAGGAGGAACTCCAAGAGGTGAAGAGCCAGCAAGCCTCGCTCTTTGCCTCGGAGGCCTCCAAGATCATCTTCTGTTCCAGGGACTAAGGCCCTTGAGTCCTTCGAGAAGAGTAAAACTCCTGGAAGCGACGGCTTGCTGGCGGAGTTGTATTCGGCTCTGTGGGACTTGATCGGCCCAGACCTGCTAGGAGTGTACGAGAGTATGCTCCTGGCCGGTAGTATGTCAGAATCCATGAGGAAAGGCATCATCACCCTCATCTACAAGCACAAGGGGGGAAGGGAGGAAAGGGAGGAAATTAGAAATTGGTGACCCATTTCACTGTTGAATGTGGACTATAAGCTTCTGTCCAAGGTCATCGTCAATCGGGTCAAATCCGCTCTGGAATTGGTGATCCACCCTGACCAGACCTGCACTGTGCCGGGCAGGAAGATCTTTGACAGCCTGGCGCTGCTCAGGGATACGATTGCCTATGTACAGGACAGGGGTGTGGATACCTGCCTCATCAGCTTGGATCAGGAGAAGGCCTTTGACAGAATATCGCACACCTACATGGTGGATGTGCTCTCCAAAATGGGGTTTGGGGACGAAATTCGCAACTGGATCCAACTGCTCTACACTAACATCAGTAGCGCAGTCTCAATCAATGGGTGGGAAACAGATAGCTTTCCGATGAAATCTGGAGTCAGGCAGGGCTGTCCTCTCTCGCCTGTCCTTTTCGTGTGTTGCATAGAACCCTTTGCCGAGTCCATCAGGAAGGATCCGGGCATAAGAGGAGTGACGATCCCAGGCAGTGGAGGCACTCAAGTCAAAGCCTCCCTGTACATGGACGACGTCGCCGTCTTCTGCTCGGATCCGCTGTCGGTGCGCAGACTGATCCACATCTGCGACCAGTTTGAACTAGCCTCGGGAGCCAAGGTAAATCGTGGGAAGAGCGAGGCCATGTTCTTTGGGAACTGGGCTGACCGATCCTTTGTCCCCTTCACCGTCAGGGCTGACGGCCTGAAGGTGCTGGGGATATGGTTCGGAGGGTCCGGGGCATGTGTTAGAAACTGGAAGGAATGAGTGGCAATGGTAATAAGAGCACTGGGCATGCACCCAAACCCATTCTTAGGAAGGATGAGTGCCCATGAGTAGCATGTTGGCATGGGTCAGTGTGGAGAACAGTTAGGGGCTGGCCATCCCCCATGGACCTCAGGGGTGTTACAGTCAGTGGCAGCTGCCAATGATGCCGAAGTTCGCCAAGGGGGTGAGCCCTGGCTGCATGGACTGAGTGCCTTGCGGGTCGAGTGCCACGAATCGGATGTGCCCTGCGAGATGGTCCTCAGCTGGGGTTGGACTGGCTGCAATGGCGCTGCAGGTAGAGAGTGGACTCACTGCTCCTCTATACTTTCAGGAGAAGACATCCCATAACAATATTGAGAGGTCACAGACTGGCGGGGAACCCCACACCTCCTCATCCTCACTCACTATAAGCAGAAGGCCTTGGAACTCGAGGGGCAGCAAGTACCTCGGTCAACCAGCCATGGTGAGGTTGGGGTATCAGACGAAGGTCAGAGTGCAGCGCACTGAGGTGAGAACTTCAGCTTGTGCAACCATTCTAGTGTAGCCTCTTCATTGATGTGCGCCTCGAACCTGGAGTCCCCATTGACAATCAAAAGACGAGGGCACCATGAAGCAGATCTCCGTTGTCTCACCAGGGTGCCTGGCATGTACAGTGAGAGTCTGATGACTTTCACTAACAACATGTTCATCTTCTCCCTTTTGGGTTCAGCAGCAGGCGCTCGCACTCAGGACCCTGAAGGGCCACCCCTGACCCCGGAAGATCACCATGTTCCCCACGCACCTGCCTCACACCCGCTCTGTCAAGCAGGCACCAGCGCAGATACCAGCATTAGATGGCCGTCCAGTATCTCAGTGCACATTGGTGAGGGCACTTCACACTCGTTTGAGGTGCAGGCGGAGGCAGAGAGTGCCCAGGGTGCTGGCAGTCGGAGGACTGCTGGAGACCAGGACGATGCTCAGTCGAAGGCTGATGATGAGCCTCTGGAGTCGTCCATTAGGAAGCAGATGCTGGACGTCCAGCGGGGTGTGCGGGAGGATCTAGCGGAGATCTATGAGGGTATGTGCGCCATGGTCTCCGTTATGGAGGAGTCCATGCGGAGCATGACCACTGAGCGCACTGCCTCAGCCAAGGAGAGAGTGGTGACTGTCAGGGAGAGGCTGCCCCAGGGACAGGATCAGGGGTCCCTGGGGATGCACTCGGACCTGCAAGCGCTCACACCGGCAATGACCTCAGGTGGTCAGTGTCCGTGTGTGAGATGGATGGGGTACCCAGTATACCAGCTAGGTGCCCGTCCATCAATGGTGAGCAGGGAGGTCCTGAGTGACCTCACGTTGGCGCACGAGCTGCCTGTTGTCTCTGCGGGCTCCTCTCAGGGCCCTACGGATGATGGCAGCAGCCCCTCTGCCCCTCTGCCAGTGACCGTGGCATCTGATGAGGCTGCGGCGACTGGGGAGATGGCAGCCATGGCACTGGCCGCTCCCTCCCAGGTGGGGACAGCACAGGCTCCACTGGCCAGAGGACGACCGCCAAGGTCACCCAGGCCAACAAGGCAGCAGAGTCAGCAGGCTGCCTCCAATGCCAGTGCCAGCGAGGGGGCAGCACCTAGACATAGCACCCACAAATGTAAATTTAAAGCACCTTAAGCACAAGATGGTCTTGTCACGGGTGATGTTTTGTTCCCCCATTTTGCTTTGAGTTTTTTAATGGTGTGACAAATAACACCGGTTAATGTTCAGTTCAGGAATCTGTCACCTGCAACATTAAATGACATTTGATTTTGTGTTATTGGCCTGAGTTTGCTTCATTTGTTCTGCAGGTGCAGCGTAGGCCAATATTTAATGATGCACCGAAATATCGCGAGAGTGCGCGTTGACGTTGGGACGCTCGGCTGATGTCAACATGTTTCATTTCAGGCTCGAGCGAATCGGACACGCGCCCGCCCACCAAGCCAAAAATTCTGCCCATTGAGTTCAGTCTTTAGCCTATTTTGGGCAGTGAAAGAAGTTGTTTTGGACAATGGAGCCCCAAATCCTGGAAAACCGTTCATACAAAAGCACCATTCACTTGCAAATACACCTCTCCACCACTCTCTCTCTCTCTCTCTCACTCCACTGCAGCTTTTACCTCACAACATTTTAAACCAGTTCTCTGCTGCCGCTGCTGATACCGCTCTTAAAAGTACAGCAAGCTCCCAGCTCAAAGCTCATAGACTTTACACAGCTGCTGACAAGCATCTAAATTCACGATCACACAATGGTTACGGTGCGTAAGCAGGCCAATCGGCCCATCGTGTCTGTACTGGCTCTCTGAATGAGCATCTCAATACCCAGTGCCATTCTCCTGCCCTCACCCAATAACCCTACAGATTGTTTCTTTTCAACTAATTATCTAATTCCCTCTTGAATGCTTTGATTGAACCACACTCTCAGTCAGTGCATTCCGGACCCTAGCCACTCACGGTGTGAAATCGGTTTCTCTTATGTCACTTCTGCTTCTTTGACCCGTTGCTTTAAATCTGTATCCCCTCATTTTCGATCATTTCACAAGTGGGGACAATTTCTCCCTATCTACTCTCCCCAGACCTCTCATGACTTTCAATACCTCTATCAACTCTCTTCTCAGCCTTCTTTTCTCTCAGGAAAACAGTCTCAACGTCTCCAATCTTACTCCGTAACTGATCTTCCACATCCCTCTTCGGCACTCTCTCCAATGCCTTCACATCCTCCCTAAAATGTGGTGCCCAGAACTGTACGCAGTACTCCAGCTGTGGTCTAACTCGTGTCTTATACAAGCCCCTATTAATAAAGCCTAGGATACTGAATGCTGTGTTAACTGCTCTCTCAACTTGTCCTGCCACCTTTAATGACTTATGCAAATACACACCCAGGTCCATCTGTGTCGACGCCCCCTTTATTTTGTGCTGTCTCTCTATGTTCTTCCTACCAAAATGCATCAGCTCATATTTCTCCACACTGAACTTCATCTGCCACATATCCGCCCATTCGACCAACTAGTCTGTGTCCTTTTCAAGTTCTCCACTGCCCTCTTCACGGTTCACAGTTGCTTCCAAGTTTTGTATCGTCTGCAAATTTTGAAAAATTTTCCTCTACTCTAAGGTCTAAACCATTCATATATATCAGGAAAAGCAAGGGTCCAATACTGACCCCTGGGGAACTCCACTACAAACCCGCCTCCAGCCCTAAAATCATCCATTAACTATTACTCTCTGTTTCTTGTCACTCAGTCAATTTTCTATCCACATTGCTACTGTCTGTTTTATTCCATGAGATATAACTTTTCTCACAAGTCTGTGTGGCACTGTATCAAATGCCTTTTGGAAGTCCATGTACACCACATCAACAGCATCACCTTCACCAACCCTCTCTGTTACCTCTTCAGAAAATTTCAGCAAGTTAGGGAAACGCCATTTTCCCTTAAGAAATCCATGCTGGCTCTTCTTAATTAACCCGCATTTGTCCCTGAATTTTCCGTGCCCGCTGGTGGTGGGCATGATAGGTGGCGCGATCGGTTTCACGATGGTGGGAAGGCAGGTTGTGATTGTCCGCTCAGCCCGCCAACGACAGGCCGCGTTTCCCACCATCGGTCATCGGGAACCTCATTGTAATACACCAGCATATCATTATCAGGCCATCCCGCCAGGCTCTTGCACCCCCGCTGGATCATCCGTCCACGTCAGCGGGAAAGCACGCTGACGTGTTTCACAACAGCACAGAGGTGACGTGCACTTGGCGGCTGCACTTTGGGTAAACTGGAGGTGAGTGAACAGCTCACTGGGGTTGCCTGTTGCTTTCCAGGCTTCAGGGGCACAGGGGGGGTCGGGGGTATGTGCTGCCCTGCCTCGGAGGCGACTTTTGTGGGTGAGGGGGAGTGGGGGGCAAGTGCAGCCTTGCCGTTGAGGTGACTGGTGGCTGAGGGTCATCGTTTGCTGTGCCCTTTACTCTGGGTAGGAGACGGCAATGTCCATTTCGCCAAGACTGGCTCGGTAGCACCACTACTGACCGAGCTGGCCGAGTCCTAAAGGACATAGCTGCTAGACTGGGTCTGTGGCAGGTGGTGAGGGAACCAACAAGAGGGGAAAGCATACTTGACCTCATCCTCACCAACCTACCTGCTGCAGAAGCATCTGTCCATGACAGTATCAGTAGGAGTGAGCACCACACGGTCCTTGTTGAGACAAAGTCCCATCTTCACATTGAGGATACCCTCTATTGTGTTGTGTAGCACTACCACTGTGCTAAATGGGATGGATTTCAAACAGACCTAGCAACTCAAGACTGCATCCATGAGGCTCTGTGGGCCATCAGCAGCAGTAGAATTGTACTCGAAACAATCTCTAACCTCATAAACCGGCAAGTTCCCTGCTCTGCCATTACCATCAAGCCAGGGGTTCAACCCAGGTTCATTGAAGAGTGCAGGGGGGCATGTCAGGAGCAGCTCCAGGCATACCTAAAAATGAGGTGTCAACCTGGTGAAGCTACATCACAGGACGACTTGCGAGCCAAACAGCATAAGCAGCAAATGACAGACAGAGTCAAGTGACTGACCTTGATATCAAGACAGCATTTGACCAAGTGTGGAGCGGAGCACATCAGTGTAAAAGATAAGGCTGAAGCACTTGCAATAATCTTCAGCCAGAAATGCCGAGTGGATGATCCATCTCGACCTCCTTCTGAGGTCCTCAGCATCACAGATGCCAGTTTTCAGCCAAAGCGATTCACTCCACTTGATATCAAGAAATGGCTGAAGACACTGGATACTGCAAAGGCTATGGGCCCTGACAATATTGCGGTAATGGTACTGAAACTTGTGCTCCGGAACATGCCGTGCCCCTAGCCAAGCTGTTCTAGTACAGCTACCACACTGGCATCTACCCGTCAATGTGGAAAATTGCCCAGGTATGTCTTGTACAGACAAATCAGGGCAAACGCAACCCAGCCAGTTACCGCCCCATCACTCTACTCTCGTTCATCAGTAAAGTCATGGAAGGGGGTCATCAACTGCGCAATCAAGCGGCCATTGCTTAGCAATAACCTGCTCACTGACAGGTTTGGGTTTGGCCAGGGTCACTCAGCTCCTGGCCTCATTACAGCCTTGGTTCGAGCATGGACAAAAAAGCTGAACTCCTGAGGTGACGTGAGAGTGACTGACCTTGATATCAAGACAGCATTTGACCGAGTGTGGAATCAAGGAGCCCGATCAAATCTGGAGACGATGGGAAATGGGGGGAAGCTCTCCGCTGGTTGGAGTCATACCCAGCACTAGGGAAGATGGTTGTGGTTGTTGGAGGTCAATCATCTCAGTTCCAGGACAACAGTGCAGGAGTTCCTCAGGGTAGTATCCTCAGCTCAACCATCTTCAGCTGCTTCATCAATGACCTTCCGTCCATCAAAAGGTCAGAAGCGGGGACGTTCGCTGATGATTTCACAATGTTCAGGACCGTTCGTGTCTCCTCAGTTACTGAAGCAGCCCATGTCCAAATGCAGCAAGACCTGGACAATATCCAGGCTTGGGCTGACAAGTGGCTAGTAACATTTACGCCACATAAGTGCCAAGAAATTACCACCTCCAACAAGAGAGAATCTAACCATCACCCCTTGACATTCAATGGCATTGCCATCGCTGAATCACCCACTATCAATGTGCTGGGGGTTACCATTGACCAGAAAATGAACTGGACTACCATCTCAATACTGTGGCTGCAAGAGCAGGTCAGAGGCCAGAAATCCTGCGCCGAGTAACTCACCTTCTGACTCCCCAAAGTCTGTCCACTACCTACAAGGCATAAGTCAGGAGTGTGATGGAATACTCTTCAATTGCCTGGGTGAGTGCCGCTCCAACAACACTCCAGAAGTTTGACACCATCCAGGACAAAGCAGCCCGCTTAATTGGCACCCCATCCACAAACATTCACTCCCAACACCACCAACGCACAGCGGCACCAGTGTGTACCTTCTGCTAGATGCACAGCAGGAACTCCCCAAAGTTTCTTAGGCAGCACCTTGCAAACCCACGACCACTACCATCTGAAGGACAAGGACAACGGACACATGGGAACACCCCCACCTACAGATTCCCCTCCAATCCACTCACCATCCTGGCTTGGAAATATGTCACCGTTCCTTCACTGTCGCTGGATCCAAATCCTGGAAGCGCTCCCTAACACAATGTGGGTGTATCCACAGCACATGGACTGCAGCGGTTCAAGAAGGCAGCTCAGCACCACCTTCTCAAGGGCAATTAGGGATGGGCAATAAATGCTGGTCTAGCCAGTGATACCCACGTCCTGTGTAAATGAATGAAAAAAAGACTGGAAGAGCCTTTCTCACCACCGGCCAAGCCAAGTCTTGCTGGAAGCTGTGTAAAACCCCTCGGGCTGTATGTTTAACATGAAATGAATACTGTAATGTAACCTGTAACTCTAAGTGTAGTGAGGCACCCTGTATGGAATGAAACTGATGTGTTAAATTTGAACTGTTCTGGAATGTAGCTTTACACATTTTATGAAACAAAATGTACTTTTTCACAAGCTTAGAGATCAACAGCAAATCAAGTACAGTGACTGTTGTTTACTGGGCTGAGGGGAGGAGTCAAGGTGTTGGGCTTCTCTCTGTCCCTGATATCTGATCGATTCAGCAGCCTGGAATGTTTATTCAAATTCAGTGTGAGGAAAAGACCAGACTAGGAGCAGTGAGCGAAGAGAGTAGCGGCATTTTAATTTCCGCATGGATGTTACTGATACAAGCCTTGATTGAAACAATCAAAGGTTAGCAGCCACTGCTGAGGACAGAAATACCGAGTGTTGATCTATCACGGAGCACTCACAAGAATTGACCAGCCCAGTGCATTGCCAGGAGGAACCTGAAAACTGTGCTAAGCACAAGAGACCAAGACAAATTCAATTGAAAAGAGGAAAGCTGAGATCTGGGAGAATTGAGCAGCAAAGACACTCAGGTAAGCATGCTAGTTTGAAGATCAAGTTCAAAATGTTGTGCAAGATGTATTTACAGCGCAGATAATTTTCACTTTCCTAGAACAAGCCTTTTCCTTTCTGCAAGTTGCTCAATCTGCACGGTTGTTCTTTTCTGCTGCCCCTTCCCACTCACCTTGCCTGTCGCACAGGGGCTTCATGAAATGATGGGGAGATGATTAAAAGTAAAGTGAGAGGAAATTGGTGCAACCTGGCAGATATTGTTCTGTGCTCACAAGTGATTTTGTTCCCAAGTTTGCCTTGCATTCAAATGCAGGTTGAGGTTGAAAAATTCCTAAAATGTTGTAGAAAATAACCTTGGAGAAGGACGGATAAACATTGTAAAAATGGAATCTCAAGTGATTGTGAAGGAAATAATGGTGTGACGGCAAAAGTTGATAATTTGTCTCATTGTATTGCACGGCCTCAATTGGGCTGAGCTGTGTCATGTTGCAGCTTCTGTAATTTTGAGATTGTTTTCCGAATGTCCGGCAGTAAAGCTTTTTTCAATAGTTTACTGTCAGCCCCACATGAAGCGTCTGGGTCCTGATTTGCACATGTAAGGGAGCCATCCACTCCAACAGGTCTTGTCTCGCTTTAGCTGTTGCCCCCATCCCCCACCAGGTTCCACCTCATGGCTAGGGGAGGGGTGCTGCTGAGGTGGGATTCTTTTGAAGAACTGAAACGTTTTTTGTGAAAAATATGCTTTATTCATAAAATATCTGGAAGAACATTCCAAAATATTTCAAATTCACCATCACAAAAAGTACAGTCAGATTCAACTTTTACACATGGATCACCAGGTGCATCAATACGATCAATGAATATTACAATCATTTCAATCTGGTCATTACAGACAGTCAGACAATGGGGTTGGAGTTATCAACATCCATCAAGTTGCTCTCTGAGGTGCTTCAATACAATTATAATACAATTAGCATTCAATGCATTCAATGCATTGTGAGCTGGACAGCCCGAGGGGCTCTGATTTAAAGCAACTGGCAGAAGAAGCAAAAACGATTTGAGAGAAACCTTTTTCACACAGAGTGGCTAGGGTCCAGAACGCACTGACTGAGAGTGTGGTTCAATCAAAGCATTCAAGAGGGAATTAGATAATTAGTTGAAAAGAAACAATCTGTAGGGTTACTGGGAGAAGGTAGGAGAATGACACTCGGTATTGAGATGCTCATTCAGAGAGCCAGTACAGACACAATGGGCCGATTGGCCTGCTTATGCACCGTAACAATTGTGTGATCGTGAATTTAGACGCTTGTCAGCAGCTGTGTAAAGTCTATGAGCTTTGAGCTGGGAGCTTGCTGTACTTTTAAGAGCGGTATCAGCAGCGGCAGCAGAGAACTGGTTTAAAATGTTGTGAGGTAAAAGCTGCAGTGGAGTGAGGGAGAGAGAGAGAGAGAGAGAGAGTGTGGTGGAGAGGTGTATTTGCAAGTGAATGGTGCTTTTGTTTGAACGGTTTTCCAGTATTTGGGGCTCCATTGTCCAAAACAACTTCTTTCACTGCCCAAATCAGGCTAAAGACTGAACTCAATGGGCAGAATTTTTCGCTTGGCGGGCGGGCGCGTGTCCCATTCACTCGAGCCTGAAATGACACATGTTGACATCAGCCGAGCGTCCCAACGTCAACGCGCACTCTCGCGATATTTCGGTGCATCATTAAACATTGGCCTACGCTGCACCTGCAGAACAAATGAAGCAAACTCAGGCCAATAACACAAAATCAAATGTCATTTAATGTTGCAGGTGACAGATCCCTGAACTGAACATTAATTACCGTTAATTAAATTGCACAATCAGAAAAGTAAAATCTAAAATAAACCAACGCACCAGGCAGAATAATAGAAAGCAATCTTTTCTTTGTTTTCCATAAGCAGCGTTCCTTGAGCTATTTAATAGAGGCAGCACTGATGTTGATTCTATTGCTACCACTGAAAATACTGTAACTCCTTCCGCTGACTGGAAAGGCGTCAGCAACAGTTGCGCCTGCGCACTCGGGCCTCACTGTTGAATAGAAAAGTAGAGAGCTGATGCTTCAGTTATTCAGGGCATTGGTGTGACCCCATCTGGAGCACTGTGTACACTATTGGTCTCCTTATTTGAGGAAGAATGTCAATGCGTTGGAAGCCATTCAGATACGGTTTACCCAGCTAGTACCTGGATTGGGCGGATTGCCTTATGAGGAAGGATTGGACAGGCTAGGCCTGTATCTGCTGTAGTTCAGAAGAGTAAGGGGCGACTTGATTAAAACATACAAGAAGCTGAGGGGCCTTGAGAGGGTGGATGTGGAGAGGATGTTTCCTCTTGTGGGAGAATCTTGTATTTGGGGCCACTGTTTAAGACAGAGGTGAGGGGAAATTCTTTTCTCTCAGAGAGTCGTGAAACTTTGGAATTCTCTTCCTCAACAGGCGATGGAAGCAGAATCGTTGCATATTTTTAATTATTGAGAAGTAAGTGGATGAAAGGTTATCGAGGGTAGGGGGTAATGTGGAAATGAGGTTACGATCAGATCAGCCGGGAGCTTATTGAGTGGCGAAGTGGGCTTGAAAGGCTGAGAGGCCGACTCCTGTTGCTAATTCATATGTTCATGTGTTTTTGTTAGTAACATGAAGAGGTTTTCACCCTCAAAGGTATTCAGAAGGCAAGAGAGAGAGGGAGAGGCTGGGGGAACGTTTCCCGTCTCCAGAAAAACCTGAACAAAAACAAAAATACCTGGAAAAACACAGCAGGTCTGACAGCATCTGCGGAGAGGGACACAGATAATGTTTCGAGTCCGAATGACCCGTCAACAGAACTTCTCTGTTGAAGGGTCATTCGGACTTGAAACGTTAACTGTGTCCCTCTCCGCAGATGCTGCCAGAACTGCTGAGTTTTTCCGGTCTTTTTGTTTTAGTTTTGGATATCCAGCGTCCGCAGTTTTTTGCTTTTATCCAGAAAAACCTGCTCCGGCTGCAGTCGATGGGGGTCGATATCAAGGAGGAACTCCAAGAGGTGAAGAGCCAGCAAGCCTCGCTCTTTGCCTCGGAGGCCTCTCTAGATGATCTTCCGGTCCAGAGTCCGCTCCGTGGAGCAGGATGAGACGTGCTCACGTTTCTTCTTCCAAAAGGTACACAGAGAGAGCTCTGTGATCAGCAGCCTGAAGGGAGAAGACAGCTCAGTAAAGTCATCGCAGTCCGACATTTTGAGGATCAGCAAATCCTTTTATGTCGGATTGTATGATGTGATGCCCACAGACAGTACGGAGTCCCAGTCCTTCCTGTCCACCATTACAAAGGGCTTTGATAACAGTACATGGGAGAGTCTGGACAAACATGGTGGATGTGCTCTCCAAAATGGGATTTGGGGAGGGAATCCGCAACACGCCTGGAGTCTCACCCCCTCTGCATGTTGCCCTCGAGGTGGCTGTGGTGGGGACAAGATCGTTGTTCACATCCTTGTGGATTGTGCCTTTGCAAAGAAGGTCTGGAGAGAGATTTTTTTTGCAAAAATATACTTTATTCATAAAATATCTTCAATCACATTCCAAACCATTTCAAAAACACCATTACAAGGGTACAATCCAGGTTAAACTTTTACAAAATGTATCACCAGGTGCATCAGTACAAACAATATTACAATCATTTACAGCCTTTCATTTTGAGCTGTACAGCCCGAGGGGCTCTAAACAGTTCCCAGTCTCTCGGTGCGCTGTAGCACAAAAGGTCTTAGACAGCGACCCTTCCCCATTGTGCCTTTGCGGCGGCTGCCCCAAGCTTTAGTGCGTCCCTCAGCACGTAGTCCTGGACTTTGGAATGTGCCAGTCTGCAACACTCAGTCGGGGACAACTCTTTGCGCTGGAAGACCAACAAGTTTCGGGCAGACCAAAGCGCCTCTTTCACCGAGTTGATGATCCTCCAGCTGCAGTTGATGTTCCTCTCGGTGTGTGTCCCTGGGAACAGCCAGCAGAGCACAGAGTCCTGTGTCACAGAACTGATCGGGATGAACCTCGACAGAAACCACTGCATCTCTCTCCAGACCTTCTTTGCAAAGGCACAATCCACAAGGAGGTGAACAACGGTCTCGTGCCCAACACAGCCACCTCGAGGGCAACATGCAGAGGGGGTGAGACTCCTGGCGTGTAGGAAGGATCTGACCGGGAGGGCGTTTCTCACCACCAGCCAAGCTACGTCTTGGTGCTTGTTGGAAAGTTCTGGCGATGAGGCATTTTGCCAAATGACTTTCACAGTCTGCTGGGGAACCATCCGACAGGATTCTCCCTTTCTTTTTCCCGCAGGGCCTCTAAGACGATATGTGCCGACCACTGCCTGATGGACTTGTGGTCAAAGGTGTTTCTCTGCATACATTTTTCCACCAGGGACGGGTGGTACGGCACGGTCCAACTACTTGGAGCGTTCCGCGGCAGCGTGGCCAGACCCATCCTTCGCAACACTGAGGACAAGTAGAACCTCAACACATAGTTACACTTGGTGTTTGCGTACCAAGGGTCTACGCACAGCGTGATGCAGCCGCACACAGTTTGAGGGCATGTTGGGAACGTATTCTCCCCCTTTATCCAGAGGCTTGTACATCACGTTCCTGCGGACACGATCCATTTTCGACCTCCAGATAAAGCTAAAGATGGCTCGGGTGATCGCCATCGCGCAAGAGTCTGGAATGGGCCAGACGTGCGCCACGTACAGGAACAGCGAGAGTGCCTCACACCTGATGACCAGGTTCTTACCCGCAAATGAGAGGGAGCGTCGCTCCCACATGCCCACTTTTCTTTCCACTATTGATACTCGCTCTTTCAAGTTTCTAACACTTGCCTCGGTCCCTCTGAACCATATCCCCAGCACCTTCAGGCCGACAGCCCTGACGGTGAAGGGGACAAAGGATCGGTCAGCCCAGTTCCCAAAGAACATGGCCTCGCTCTTCCCACGATTTACTTTGGCTCCCGAGGCCAGATCGAACTGGTCGCAGACCTGGATCAGTCTGCGCACCGACAGCGGATCCGAGCAGAAGACAGCGACATCGTCCATGTACAGGGAGGCGTTGACCTGAGTGCCTCCACTGCCTGGGATTGGCACTCCTCATGTGCCCGGATCCTTCCTGATGGACACAGCAAAGGGTTCTATGCAACTCACAAACAGGACAGGGGAGAGAGGGAAGCCCTGCCTGACTCCAGATTTAATCGGAAAGCTATCTGATTCCCAGCCATTGATTGAGACTGCGCTGTTAGTGTACAGCAGTTGGATCCAATTGGGTTTTGAAACATGTACATGTTGGAAAGTAAAGAAAGCTTCGCTGTCCTTCACCGTCACCCGAACGGTGTTACGTACCCCATGATATGGGGCTCGACTGGTTATAGCCATTGCTTCACGACTACACTTGATCTTTGCCAAAAGGCCGAGAAGCGATTCCATTTGCCTTCCTTGTTACCTGCTGTACCTGCATACTAGCTTACAGCGATTCATGCGCGAGGACACCCAGATCCCTCTGTGCTGAAGCATTTCTGAAGTTTCTCTCCATTTAAATAATAAGTCACCTTTTTATTCTTCTGACCAAAACGGATAACCTCACACTTATCCACGTTAAACTCCATCTGCCAAATTTTGCCCCATTCACCTAACCTGTCCAAATCCATTTGTAAATTTCTTATTTCTTCATTGCAACTTACTTTCCCACCTATTTTGGTGTCATCTGCAAAGTTAGCTATAGTACCTTCTACCCCTGAATCCAAGTAAATAGTTGGGGCCAAAGGACCGAACCCTGTGGCACCCCACTAGTTACAGCTTGCCATCCACAAAAGACCCATTAATCCTGACTCTCTGCTTTCTGTTGGTTAGCCAATCCTCTAGCCAAGCTAATATATTACCCTTAGCTGCGTGTGATCTTATCTTGTGTATTAATCTTTTGTGCGGCACCTTATCAAATGCCTTCTGGAAGTCCAGACATGCTACATCTACAGGATCCCCATTATCCACTTTGCTTGTCACATCTTCAAAGAACTCCAGCAAATTAGTCAAACACGATTCACTCTTCGTAAAGCCATGCCGACTCTGACGGATTGCAATTTGACTTGCATTTTAGGAAGGTAGTGAAGGCATTGGAGAGAGTGCAGAAGAGGTTTACGAGTTTGGTTCCAGGGGCGAGGAAGTTGAGTTATGAAGTAAGATTGGGGAAGCTGGGAATGTATTCCTTGGGGAAAAGAAGTCCGAGAGGAGACTTGATAGAGGTATTGAAAATCATGAGGGGTCGGGAGAGAGTAGATAGGGAGAAACTGTTTGCACCGGGGAAAGGATCGAGAAGGAGAGGGCACAGGTTTAAAGTAACTGGCAAAAGAAGCAAAAGTGACAGGAGCAGCGAGTGGCCAGGGTCTGGAATGCA
Organism: Cetorhinus maximus; assembly: GCF_964194155.1. NCBI lineage: Eukaryota > Metazoa > Chordata > Chondrichthyes > Lamniformes > Cetorhinidae > Cetorhinus > Cetorhinus maximus. Next base: position 8,971 of record NW_027597784.1, on the reverse strand, counting down.
CCGCCTGATAGCGCGGCGGAGGCAGGTTCAATTGAAGAGGGAATGAGATGATTATTTGAAAAGAAAGCATGTGCCGGGTTACGTGGAGAAGGCAGGAGAAAGGCACGAGGTGGAATGTTCATTGGGAGAACTGGTGCAGGCACGACGGGGGGAATGGGCTCCTTGTGCAATGTAAGGATTGTGTGAATGTGGATGTAGAGGTTTCGGAGTAGCTGTGTAAAGTGTGTGAGGTTTGAGGTGTGAGTTTTGATTGTTGCTGTATCAGCAGCAGCGGCAGCGGCAGCAGAGAGCTGGTTTAAAATGTTGTGAGGCGAAAGGTGCAGCTGAGAGAGTGTTTGAGAGGTGTATTTGCAAGTGAAAGATGTTTTTATATGAGTGAGGTAGAGTGTTTGTGAGATGAGAGTGCTGTCTGTGAGTGTTGGGTGAGCGTGCATGTTTTTTGTGTGTAGCTGCTGCGGGTGAGTGAGTGAGTGAGAGAGAGAGAGAGAGAAAGAAAGAAAGTTGGGTTTTGGAACATGTACATGTTGAAAAGTAAAGAAAGCAGATGTTTGTAAGAAAGCTATTTTTAGCATTGAAAATCCCCTGGAAAGGGGAGGGTGCACCGTTCCCAGAGATACTGCAATACCGGGTCGATGCGTGGAGTGGACGGAGCAAGCCCCTATTCCATCTCTCTGCTCCAAAAATCAATTTAATATATGGTCCCCAGATAAAGGACGTATCAGATATTAAACTGATAAGAACAGATTATTTTTTTTTTGTAAAAATATACTTTATTCATAAAATATCTTCAATCACATTCCAAACCATTTCAAAAACAACATTACAAGGGTACAATCCAGGTTAAACTTTTACAAAATGTATCACCAGGTGCATCAGTACAAACAATATTACAGTCATTTACAGCCTTTCATTTTGATCTGTACAGCCCGAGGGGCTCTAAACAGTTCCCAGTCTCTCGGTGCGCTGTGGTAGAAAGGTCTTAGACAGCGACCCTTCCCCATTGCGCCTTTGCGGCAGCTGCCCCAAGCTTTAGTGCGTCCCTCAGCACGTAGTCCTGGACTTTGGATTGTGCCAGTCCACAACAATCGGTCGGGGACAACTCTTTGTGCTGGAAGACCAACAAGTTTCGGGCAGACCAAATCGCCTCTTTCACCGAGTTGATGATCCTCCAGCTGCAGTCGCTGTTTGTCTCGGTGTGTGTCCCTGGGAACAGCCCGTAGAGCACAGAGTCCTGTGTCACAGAACTGCTCGGGATGAACCTCGACAGCAACCACTGCATCTCTCTCCAGACTTTCTTTGCAAAGGCACAATCCACAAGGAGGTGGACAACGGTCTCTTCCCCACCACAGCCACCTCGAGGGCAACGTGCAGAGGGGGTGAGCTTCCTGGCGTGTTGGAAGGATCTGACGGGGAGGGCCTTTCTCACCACCAGCCAAGCTACGTCTTGGTGCTTGTTGGAAAGTTCTGGCGATGAGGCATTCTGCCAAATGACTTTGACAGTCTGCTCGGGGAACCATCCCACAGGGTCCACCCTCTCCTTATCCCTCAGGGCCTCTAGGACGTTACGTGCTGACCACTGCCTGATGGACTTGTGGTCAAAGGTGTTTTTCTGCATCAATTTTTCCACCAGGGACAGGTGGTACGGCACGGTCCAACTACTTGGAGCGTTCCGCGGCAGCGTGGCCAGACCCATCCTTCGCAACACCGGGGACAGGTAGAACCTCAGCACGTAGTGACACTTGGTGTTTGCGTACTGAGGGTCTACGCACCGCTTGATGCAGCCGCACACAAAGGTGGCCATCAGTATGAGGGCGATGTTGGGCACGTTTTTTCCCCCTTTATCTAGAGGCTTGTACATCGCGTCCCTGCGGACACGATCCATTTTCGACCTCCAGATAAAGCGGAAGATGGCTCGAGTGATCGCCGTCGCGCAGGAGTCTGGAATGGGCCAGACCTGCGCCACGTACAGCAACAGCGAGAGTACCTCACACCTGATGACCAGGTTCTTACCCGCAATGGAGAGGGAGCGTCGCTCCCACATGCCCAGTTTCCTCTTCACCATAGCCACTCGCTCCTTCCAGTTTCTAACGCATGCCCCGGTCCCTCCGAACCATATCCCCAGCACCTTCAGGCCGTCAGCCCTGACAGTGAAGGGGACAAAGGATCGGTCAGCCCAGTTCCCAAAGAACATGGCCTCGCTCTTCCCACGATTTACCTTGGCTCCCGAGGCCAGTTCGAACTGGTCGCAGATGTGCATCAGTCTGCGCACCGACAGCGGATCCGAGCAGAAGACGGCGACGTCGTCCATGTACAGGGAGGCTTTTACCTGAGTGCCTCCACTGCCTGGGATCGTCACTCCTCTTATGCCCGGATCCTTCCTGATGGACTCGGCAAAGGGTTCTATGCAACACACGAAAAGGACAGGCGAGAGAGGACAGCCCTGCCTGACTCCAGATTTAATCGGAAAGCTATCTGTTTCCCACCCGTTGATTGAGACTGCGCTACTGATGTTAGTGTAGAGCAGTTGGATCCAATTTCGAATTCCCTCCCCAAAGCCCATTTTGGAGAGCACATCCCCCATGTAGGTGTGCGATATTCTGTCAAAGGCCTTCTCCTGATCCAAGCTGATGAGGCAGGTATCCACACCCCTGTCCTGTACATAGGCAATCGTATCCCTGAGCAGCGCCAGGCTGTCAGAGATCTTCCTGCCTGGCACAGAGCAGGTCTGGTCAGGGTGAATCACCAATTCCAGAGCGGATTTGACCCGATTGGCGATGACCTTGGACAGAATCTTATAGTCCATATTCAACAGTGAAATGGGTCGCCAATTTCTAATTTCCTCCCTTTCCCCCTTGTGCTTGTAGATGAGGGTGATGATGCCTATCCTCATGGATTCTGACATACTACCGGCCAGGAGCATACTCTCGTACACTCCTAGCAGGTCTGGGCCGATCAAGTCCCACAGAGCCGAATACAACTCCGCCGGCAAGCCGTCGCTTCCGGGAGTTTTACTCTTCTCGAAGGACTCGAGGGCCTTAGTCAGTTCATCAGGAGTTAGCGATTTGTCTAGGCTCTCCCGCGTACTGTGGTCTAAGACCTCCGTGATAGAGGACAGGAAGGACTGGGAGGCCGTGCTGTCCGTGGGCTTCACGTCATACAATCCGGCATAAAAGGATTTGCTGATCCTCAGAATGTCGGACCGTGATGACTTTACTGAGCCGTCTTCTTCCTTCAGGCTGCTGATCACAGAGCGCTCTCTGTGTACCTTTTGGAAGAAGAAACGTGAGCACGTCTCATCCTGCTCCACGGAGCGGACTCTGGAACGGAAGATGATCTTGGAGGCCTCCGAGGCAAAGTGCGAGGCTTGCTGGCCCTTCACCTCTTGGAGCTCCTCCATGACATCGACCCCCATCGACTGCAGCCGGAGCAGATTCTGCATCTTTTTCTGGAGTCGGGACATTTCCCTCTGTTCCTTTCTAGCTTTCTGGGTGCCTTTGAGGATGAAAAACCTCTTGATGTTTCCCTTGATCGCTTCCCACCAGTGTGTCAGGGACTCAAAGAGGGGTTTCACGGTTCTCCAACCTTTGTAATCCCTCTTGAGCTCCTCAATGTTCTCTGGGGTCAGCAGTTGCACATGTAGCTTCCATGCCCCCCTGCCCACCCTCAGGTCCTCCTCCAAGTGGCAGTCCGCCAGTAGGAGGCAGTGGTCAGAGAAGAACACCGGCTTGACCTCGGTGGATCTGACTGTGAATGCATGGGACACAAACAGGAAGTCTATCCTGGAACGAATGGACCCGTCTGGCCGCGACCAGGTGTATCTACGCTGCGCTCCGTCTGCAGGGTTGCTGAAGACATCGTGCAGCTTGGCATCCTTAACTGTTTCCATCAGGGATCTGGACGTAGCGTCCAATCTGCTGCCGGCCCTGCCGGCGAGTGTTGGGTGAGAGTGCGTGTTTTTTGTGTGTAGCTGCTGCGGGTGAGTGAGTGAGAGAGAGAGAGAGAGAGAGAGAGAAAGAAAGAAAGTTGGATTTTGGAACATGTACATGTTGAGAAGTAAAGAAAGCAGATGTTTGTAAGAAAACTATTTTTAGCATTGAAAATCCCCTGGAAAGGGGAGGGTGCACCGTTCCCAGAGATACTGCAATACCGGGTCGATGCGTGGAGTGGACGGAGCAAGCCCCTATTCCATCTCCCTGCTCCAAAAATCAATTTAATATATGGTCCCCAGATAAGGGACGTATCAGATATTAAACTGATAAGAACAGATTATTTTTTTTTTTTGTAAAAATATACTTTATTCATAAAATATCTTCAATCACATTCCAAACCATTTCAAAAACAACATTACAAGGGTACAATCCAGGTTAAACTTTTACAAAATGTATCACCAGGTGCATCAGTACAAACAATATTACAATCATTTACAGCCTTTCATTTTGATCTGTACAGCCCGAGGGGCTCTAAACAGTTCCCAGTCTCTCGGTGCGCTGTGGTAGAAAGGTCTTAGACAGCGACCCTTCCCCATTGCGCCTTTGCGGCAGCTGCCCCAAGCTTTAGTGCGTCCCTCAGCACGTAGTCCTGGACTTTGGATTGTGCCAGTCCGCAACAATCGGTCGGGGACAACTCTTTGTGCTGGAAGACCAACAAGTTTCGGGCAGACCAAAGCGCCTCTTTCACCGAGTTGATGATCCTCCAGCTGCAGTCGATGTTTGTCTCGGTGTGTGTCCCTGGGAACAGCCCGTAGAGCACAGAGTCCTGTGTCACAGAACTGCTCGGGATGAACCTCGACAGCAACCACTGCATCTCTCTCCAGACTTTCTTTGCAAAGGCACAATCCACAAGGAGGTGGACAACGGTCTCTTCCCCACCACAGCCACCTCGAGGGCAACGTGCAGAGGGGGTGAGCTTCCTGGCGTGTTGGAAGGATCTGACGGGGAGGGCCTTTCTCACCACCAGCCAAGCTACGTCTTGGTGCTTGTTGGAAAGTTCTGGCGATGAGGCATTCTGCCAAATGACTTTGACAGTCTGCTCGGGGAACCATCCCACAGGGTCCACCCTCTCCTTATCCCTCAGGGCCTCTAGGACGTTACGTGCTGACCACTACCTGATGGGCTTGTGGTCAAAGGTGTTTTTCTGCATAAATTTTTTCACCAGGGACAGGTGGTACGGCACGGTCCAACTGCTTGGAGCGTTCCGCGGCAGCGTGGCCAGACCCATCCTTCGCAACACCGGGGACAGGTAGAACCTCAGCACGTAGTGACACTTGGTGTTTGCGTACTGAGGGTCTACGCACCGCTTGATGCAGCCGCACACAAAGGTGGCCATCAGTATGAGGGCGATGTTGGGCACGTTTTTTCCCCCTTTATCTTGAGGCTTGTACGTCGCGTCCCTGCGGACACGATCCATTTTCGACCTCCAGATAAAGCGGAAGATGGCTCGAGTGATCGCCGTCGCGCAGGAGTCTGGAATGGGCCAGACCTGCGCCACGTACAGCAACAGCGAGAGTACCTCACACCTGATGACCAGGTTCTTACCCGCAATGGAGAGGGAGCGTCGCTCCCACATGCCCAGTTTCCTCTTCACCATAGCCACTCGCTCCTTCCAGTTTCTAACGCATGCCGCGGTCCCTCCGAACCATATCCCCAGCACCTTCAGGCCGTCAGCCCTGACAGTGAAGGGGACAAAGGATCGGTCAGCCCAGTTCCCAAAGAACATGGCCTCGCTCTTCCCACGATTTACCTTGGCTCCCGAGGCCAGTTCGAACTGGTCGCAGATGTGCATCAGTCTGCGCACCGACAGCGGATCCGAGCAGAAGACGGCGACGTCGTCCATGTACAGGGAGGCTTTTACCTGAGTGCCTCCACTGCCTGGGATCGTCACTCCTCTTATGCCCGGATCCTTCCTGATGGACTCGGCAAAGGGTTCTATGCAACACACGAAAAGGACAGGCGAGAGAGGACAGCCCTGCCTGACTCCAGATTTAATCGGAAAGCTATCCGTTTCCCACCCGTTGATTGAGACTGCGCTACTGATGTTAGTGTAGAGCAGTTGGATCCAATTTCGAATTCCCTCCCCAAAGCCCATTTTGGAGAGCACATCCCCCATGTAGGTGTGCGATATTCTGTCAAAGGCCTTCTCCTGATCCAAGCTGATGAGGCAGGTATCCACCCCCCTGTCCTGTACATAGGCAATCGTATCCCTGAGCAGCGCCAGGCTGTCAGAGATCTTCCTGCCTGGCACAGAGCAGGTCTGGTCAGGGTGAATCACCAATTCCAGAGCGGATTTGACCCGATTGGCGATGACCTTGGACAGAATCTTATAGTCCACATTCAACAGTGAAATGGGTCGCCAATTTCTAATTTCCTCCCTTTCCCCCTTGTGCTTGTAGATGAGGGTGATGATGCCTTTCCTCATGGATTCTGACATACTACCGGCCAGGAGCATACTCTCGTACACTTCTAGCAGGTCTGGGCCGATCAAGTCCCACAGAGCCGAAAACAACTCCGCCGGCAAGCCGTCGCTTCCGGGGGTTTTACTCTTCTCGAAGGACTCGAGGGCCTTAGTCAGTTCGTCAGGAGTTAGCGGTTTGTCCAGGCTGTCCCGCGTACTGTGGTCTAAGACCTCCGTGATAGAGGACAGGAAGGACTGGGAGGCCGTGCTGTCCGTGGGCTTCACGTCATACAGTCCGGCATAAAAGGATTTGCTGATCCTCAGAATGTCGGACCGTGATGACTTTACTGAGCCGTCTTCTTCCTTCAGGCTGCTGATCACAGAGCGCTCTCTGTGTACCTTTTGGAAGAAGAAACGTGAGCACGTCTCATCCTGCTCCACGGAGCGGACTCTGGAACGGAAGATGATCTTGGAGGCCTCCGAGGCAAAGTGCGAGGCTTGCTGGCCCTTCACCTCTTGGAGCTCCTCCTTGACATCGACCCCCATCGACTGCAGCCGGAGCAGATTCTGCATCTTTTTCTGGAGTCGGGACATTTCCCTCTGTTCCTTTCTAGCTTTCTGGGTGCCTTTGCGGATGAAAAACCTCTTGATGCTTCCCTTGATCACTTCCCACCAGTGTGTCAGGGACTCAAAGAGGGGTTTCACGGTTCTCCAACCTTTGTATTCCCTCTTGAGCTCCTCAATGTTCTCTGGGGTCAGCAGTTGCACATTTAGCTTCCATGTCCCCCTGCCCACCCTCAGGTCCTTCTCCAAGTGGCAGTCCGCCAGTAGGAGGCAGTGGTCAGAGAAGAACACCGGCTTGACCTCGGTGGATCTGACTGTGAATGCACGGGACACAAACAGGAAGTCTATCCTGGAACGAATGGACCCGTCTGGCCGCGACCAGGTGTATCTACGCTGCGCTCGGTCTGCAGGGTTGCTGAAGACGTCGTGCAGCTTGGCATCCTTAACTGTTTCCATCAGGGATCTGGACGTAGCGTCCAATCTGCTGCCGGCCCTGCCGGCGAGTGTTGGGTGAGAGTGCGTGTTTTTTGTGTGTAGCTGCTGCGGGTGAGTGAGTGAGTGAGAGAGAGAGAGAGAGAGAGAGAGAGAGAAAGAAAGAAAGTTGGATTTTGGAACATCTACATGTTGAGAAGTAAAGAAAGCAGATGTTTGTAAGAAAACTATTTTTAGCATTGAAAATCCCCTGGAAAGGGGAGGGTGCACCATTCCCAGAGATACTGCAATACCGGGTCGATGCGTGGAGTGGACGGAGCAAGCCCCTATTCCATCTCCCTGCTCCAAAAATCAATTTAATATATGGTCCCCAGATAAGGGACGTATCAGATATTAAACTGATAAGAACAGATTTTTTTTTTTTTTTTGTAAAAATATACTTTATTCATAAAATATCTTCAATCACATTCCAAACCATTTCAAAAACAACATTACAAGGGTACAATCCAGGTTAAACTTTTACAAAATGTATCACCAGGTGCATCAGTACAAACAATATTACAATCATTTACAGCCTTTCATTTTGATCTGTACAGCCCGAGGGGCTCTAAACAGTTCCCAGTCTCTCGGTGCGCTGTGGTAGAAAGGTCTTAGACAGCGACCCTTCCCCATTGCGCCTTTGCGGCAGCTGCCCCAAGCTTTAGTGCGTCCCTCAGCACGTAGTCCTGGACTTTGGATTGTGCCAGTCCGCAACAATCGGTCGGGGACAACTCTTTGTGCTGGAAGACCAACAAGTTTCGGGCAGACCAAAGCGCCTCTTTCACCGAGTTGATGATCCTCCAGCTGCAGTCGATGTTTGTCTCGGTGTGTGTCCCTGGGAACAGCCCGTAGAGCACAGAGTCCTGTGTCACAGAACTGCTCGGGATGAACCTCGACAGCAACCACTGCATCTCTCTCCAGACTTTCTTTGCAAAGGCACAATCCACAAGGAGGTGGACAACGGTCTCTTCCCCACCACAGCCACCTCGAGGGCAACGTGCAGAGGGGGTGAGCTTCCTGGCGTGTTGGAAGGATCTGACGGGGAGGGCCTTTCTCACCACCAGCCAAGCTACGTCTTGGTGCTTGTTGGAAAGTTCTGGCGATGAGGCATTCTGCCAAATGACTTTGACAGTCTGCTCGGGGAACCATCCCACAGGGTCCACCCTCTCCTTATCCCTCAGGGCCTCTAGGACGTTACGTGCTGACCACTACCTGATGGGCTTGTGGTCAAAGGTGTTTTTCTGCATAAATTTTTTCACCAGGGACAGGTGGTACGGCACGGTCCAACTGCTTGGAGCGTTCCGCGGCAGCGTGGCCAGACCCATCCTTCGCAACACCGGGGACAGGTAGAACCTCAGCACGTAGTGACACTTGGTGTTTGCGTACTGAGGGTCTACGCACCGCTTGATGCAGCCGCACACAAAGGTGGCCATCAGTATGAGGGCGATGTTGGGCACGTTTTTTCCCCCTTTATCTTGAGGCTTGTACGTCGCGTCCCTGCGGACACGATCCATTTTCGACCTCCAGATAAAGCGGAAGATGGCTC